>NC_088362.1:86925691-86930691 GCF_034508935.2 Berghia stephanieae | reverse complement strand
AGCCGCATTCTATCTATGTAATCGTTCCAGGGACTTCTTATACTATTAGTAGACGATGAATCGTGCCTAATGAATCCGAATCTCGGATTCCCAACAGAAGACAAGAGTGCTGTGAATTAAATCAATATCATTCCTATGGTCCGAATAGGATCCAGAAATCAGATAGCTAAGGGTTCCTCGTCCCATCCGAGCGAATGTCCATCTTTCCATAAATCTGGCAGCGCCTGTCACTGGATGGGTACTGCCTATAACTATGCCCTGAAATACAGATGTACAGCGTTAAAACACTTTTTTTTTTGTCATTTTGGCTAGAAAGCTTTTATAGAAAATCAAAACAAAACTAGAGATATAACATTATAGATAACTTGTTAAAAAATGTTATAGCTAAGAGTTCTTAGAAATGTCGGATTTAAGTCTTATTGTCAACTCGAAGGTTATCTTAATAAGTCTATATATGCGGAGTAAAAATGTCATTTTTTTCGGACCATATTAAAAAAAAAAAAACAAAAAACAAAAAGATATTTTGTCATTGTGCGTAATAGATAAGTCGGCTTCGTTTTTATGTCAAGATCGATTTTGATGCCACAAGCCAGACAGCGTATCGGCTAGATAGCAATATACACATATCCAATACGGTATATCATACTATCATAGTATTGTAGACAGTATAATGTTGTACATAGGTTATCTGGAATTGATCCAGCTGACAGGACAGCCTGCTACCTATCTGGAAAAACACATATTCAAAAATGTGGCCAGAAATCTCGTTCTTCAAATATCGATCGATTTAAATGACTCTCATCTTGACAAAAACTCACAAACCCGGGACTTCGAAAGAACGAAGTCCCGGGTTTGAGAGTTTTTGCCAAGATGAGAGTCATTTAAATCGATCGATATTTGAAAGACGAGTTTTCTGGCGAAATTGTTTAATATGTGTTTTTCTGGAGGACGGCAGAGCCGGGGTTGGCCGACAAATAGCCAACATGGACGACTTTTCGTTCGACCACCCGAACGACCGACCGACTCATCAATTTAAGCGCTGGTTTTACGAATAAACCCTTCCACTGGGTATGTGTAGGGTTGTGGGCAGAAAACAACATTAGGCTTCAATCGCGTGTCAAGTGAATTTATACATATTTCGAATATTCTGTTTTATTCATGAAAAGAATTTTGCCTTTAATAAATCGTTGGAGTGTAGTGTTTTAGTCTTATTACTAAATCAATAATTTTTTTAAAGCAAACAATAGGTGAGCTTTATTTGATAACGTGTTACGATTGGCGTTTCAGTGCTGTTTTTATTTTTTTTTTAAATTTTATTTTAAAAAATATTTTTTGGGACTTTTTTCGACAGTCAAGAGGTGATCCTGTTTGTTACACCGTGCAATCCCATGTCATTTTAATTTGCTTATGTCATAGGTATTCAGAATCTGGAGGTCCTAAAGTTTGTCTGGTCGGCATGTATTCAAGACAGCTATGAATAACAATAGTAAATGGAATGAAAGCTTCAATTTAATAAGCGAAAACAGAGAATATGCACGTTTCGGATTTCCCCGTTGTCAACAAAACACGAAGAACGAAACCTTAAGACGAATGAGCGAATGAGAGACGAGGGAAAGGCGTTGTTAATGTGTTTATCTTGTTTTAGTGACAAAGGGGAAACTCGAAACGTTAACATTATCTGTCTTCGTTGGTTAAATTGAAACTTTCATTTCATTTCCTAATATAATTTTTTTCTTCGAGATTCAAGCAGCAACATTTTCATTTTCACCATCAAGACAGCGATGGGCTGAGCTAGAGTTGGTTTTGTGATGTTTGAATAAAGGCCTGCCCGCCAAATCAATCGTACCAAAAACTGAAAACTAAGTGTAACTCTAAATATTTACTGAGGCGATAGTCTGTCAGAAATAATATAGTGAGAACTAAGGATAGGCGGTCTAAAAACAACAAGAAAAAGGTGCCGTTGACGTCAATTCAGTCAATCTTTAGACGGAACGAAATTGACGTCACTCATTTCTTTGTATTGTTTTTAGACATCCATTTTAATGATCGGTTCTCACAATTAATATCAATCAGATTGCAGACGTTTAAGGTTACACATAGTTTTGTGTGTTGGTACGTTACACCCGACAGGCGGATATTGTGTCTATTTTACCTAAACACATAGCGTCAATTGAGGAAGGGTCAATTATTTAGTTCGATAAAATCAACGGATGAAAGGGATGGGAAGTGAGTAGACAAAAAGGCTTTAAACTATTGAACTGGAAGTTGGAGGCGGCTGAACGAAACGAAGATGTCTGGCACAACTGGTTTTTTTTCTGTGTGAGCTGTGTGTGAGGTTATCGATGGCGAGCAGCAGTGAGTAGCACCACTCACGCGATAAATGACTTTCCGGGGGGAAGTAGCGAGTGTGAGCTGTGACTGTGCGTGCTGTTATCTGCATTAATGACATGGTTTTGGAATTTGTGTGTTGTTATTGTGGTGATGCTCTCATTTTTTTTTTTGTAAAGGCATAACTACTGTATTATAGAACAGAATAACTCCTTACGATGTAGTTATTATAGTTGTAAACATGTGTGCGAGTGAATGGCCTATGGTTTTCGCACATACCGATTTCTAATCATGATAACGATGATATTTTCGGTACAGATTTCATATTTCGTAACAACAGACCTCGATAAGGATTTATGTTATGACGAATTTCTTAACGATCCCAGATAATCACATGTTGTTGTCGGATAATGGGGTTAAGTGTCTGCGGTTTGCGTGTCATTGACTCGATGCGAATGATACTTTACTAGAAGGTAATGTACTCAATATATAATATTGGATCTGTGTTCATTTGATTCTCAAATCATTCAAATATTTCGTCGTTTCAGGGTAGATAGGTACCTGTTATCTAAACCACTTGTTTATTGGACTGGATTTTTGACTTTGTGTATTTTTTTTCTTTATTCGTGATAATAATAATAATAATAATAATAATAATAATAATAATAATAATAATAATAATAATAATAATAATAATAATAATAATGATGATGATGATGATGATGATGATGATGATGATGATGATGATGATGATGATGATGATGATGATGATAATAATAATAATGATAATAATAAAAATGATAATATTAATGATAATAATGATGATGATGATGATGATGATGATGATGATGATGATGATGATGATGATGATGTTAATGATCATGATGATGGATGTGGCGGTGGTGGTACTGGTGGTGGTGGTGATGGTGATGATAATGATGATGATGATGACGATGATATATATATATATATATATATATATATATATATATATATATATATATACTAGTAAAAAGCCGCAATTTCGCGGGGAAAGAACTATTTTCATTCGATACTGTACTCACCATCATTTAATGAGGGCAGATTGGTAAACAACGTTGTCTGTGTAATTTGGTATATCTTCGGTTGATTTTTCTGTGTGGCCCAACATGAAGTATCAACGGTGAAAATACAAATTTAAAGAATACTGGGGATGTAGGAGCTTTCGGAATGTCTCCCCTTTACTTAACTTATGGAAAAACAAACACCCTCGCACCTTTAATAACACTTATGACTAACCTCTCAATCTAACTCTAATAGAAAAAAAAAACAACTCTCGGACTGCTTTGCATTACCTTTCAATACTTAACAAATCACAATGGCGGCCGAAAATAAAAACAATGGTCAAATTAGGAAATTATAAACTTTCATAAATCTCTCTAGGTTTGTTCTAGGGATTTTAAAATACTTCTATATAATGACAAATTGAATAAATAAATGCCTGACAAAATATCAACGGTGAAAATACAAATTTAAAGAATACTGGGGATGTAGGAGCTTTCGGAATGTCTCCCCTTTACTTAACTTATGGAAAAACAAACACCCTAGCACCTTTAATAACACTTATGACTAACCTCTCGAGCTAACCCTAATAGTAAAAAAGAATCAAAATGGCGACTGAAATACCTTCATGTGATCAAGTGAATAATATCACTATGAATGCCACGATTTGCTGAAAAATGCCAACACACACACACAAACATACACACACACACACACACACAAATATACACGAAATTAGAACATACTACTACATAATAAAACTGATCACCGCTAAATCAACAACACAACGGAAGTAATAATAATACTTGATGTCATAAATAGATGACGCAAATTGACAACTTTTTACAGTGTCAAAATTAGTTGAATTTGAGAGCCAAGTGTCGTCGGTTCATATTTTGTGATATTATCTGTTTGACTCAACGAACTTTCAAACTGACTTTAAATTATAAAAGGAAATCAAGTTATCGGTTTATCTATCTGTAAAAAATACATTTCTAATTTTAAAATCTTTCAGTAGAGTTGTGCGCCGTATCAATTTTTTGATTGACTCAAATAAGCACAATGTTCTCCACAATGCTATATTTTTTTAAAGAAAGGATATATATATATATATATATATATATATATATATATATATATATATATATATATATATATATATATATATATTTATGATTATTATTATTATTAAGATGGTTATGATGATAATTAAATTATTAAAATCCAAGATGAATATATTTATATGCGTCATGTTCCCATTTAAATCGGGGGTGGAGGTGGGGCCCCTATGTGATCAATACGATGTTGCTTTGTTGATTGAACAAATACATTATTATCATACTGGTGTGCTGTTTCCATAAAGTCAACATATCCCTGTGTCACGAAGCTTCATTATAATACAGAGGTCATCATATGAAATTGCTTGTTTGACGATTGGTGTTATGCGGTTAGGCAAAATACTCACATCATCCGTCAGCCTGATATAACGTACCGACACACAATACAATGGTTAACCAAAAACGTTTATAGTTTGATTTATTTATACAATTTAGTGAGAACTACTCTTAAAAATAGCTGTCTCAAAATAATAAGAAAGAGCCGAATGATGTCAATTTCGTTCCATCTATTGA
>NC_088362.1:86913191-86920691 GCF_034508935.2 Berghia stephanieae | reverse complement strand
AATGTATCGTTAACGGTCTTGGCTTAGATCAACATTGTATCTTAAATAATGTGGATTACCAAAGCGTTGTATGTTTACGTTTTCCCCAAGTTGAAAAAAAATATTAATCAGTCAGTTTGCTGTACTATTACAGTATTGCATATCCGAAACGTCTGTATAGCAGTTTTAATTTTTTGAAATAAACCTTAATACAACAATTCTACATTTTTACAACTACAGTTATGAGTAAGTGAAATTTTTACCATATCTAATATTAAACGTACGGCATTAAATTATTCTTAATATTTCTGCGACTGTAAACTAGAGTAATGTGTACCGTGGCGGCCGAATTGAACATAATTGTAGGTCTAATAACCAAACACTATTATGGGCTTGTGCGGCTTGTCTAGTGGTATGACACTCGCTTTCGGATCGGAAGGTCCTGGGTTCGAGCCTCGTTCGGTGGATAGTTGAGTCCTTGGATGAGGCTCTTTACTCACATTCTTACCTTACTCAGGTGTAAAATGAGTACCTGGCCGTAAACGGCGTTGTCTCTGTCGGAAAAAAAATTTGTAATATCGCCTAATAGGCGTCATGTACCGACCTACGTTTTAAATGTTGCTGTTGGCCAGGGACTCCTTGTGAAGCGCTTTGAGCACGTTTAGTGGATATTGCGCTATATAAAAGCTCATTTTTTAAAAACATCGCTGAAGAGCATAGAAAATATTTTACGTCAGTTTGAGAGTATCTCCATTGCAACAATGAGCCCAAAACAATTTTGGTTATCAGACCTGCCATTAAGTACACGTCGGTAGTGGCAGAACTAGCGCAGTGAAGAAATAAAGAAGAAAAAAAAAAAGAAAAAGAAAAAAAAAGAAGAAGAAAGAAGTAAAATAAACACCTACAACTACAAGTAGAGGAAAACGCTCCCTTTATTACCGCTCCTGGTCCTCCCCACCATCAAATAGAGAGAAGTCATGTGGCCTATAAAGGAGTGGTCCAGCTATACCAAGGTCTCCCTTTACAAATTAGTAAGGGGAGTATTCTATGTGGGGTTTTGCCCCCTTCTTTTTTTATTACAAATGGCTATCATTTAGATCAACGTCCGACCCTCTGTCACCAAGGGTTGCCAACTCGTAAAAGGTGGATGTTTTAGTTTTACAAGTGACTGACAATGTGTTAGTATGGAATTTAATTAACCAGTTAACTGTCTTGCTCTTGAAAGACACGGGTTTAAAAACTTGGCCAAATTCGTCCTTCAAATAACCATCGATTTATATGACCCTTATGTTGGAAGAAAACCCTCTCAAACCTGGGACCTCTTAGGTTGATCGTTATTTATTGAGCACAAGTATTCTGGCCAAATTTTGAAATAAGTGTTTTTCCGAGTACGTCGGGTAACTGGTTAATGTGATCTTTAGTGAAGGATCGTCAACTGTTGGTATCCAGTACGGTAGTGACCATTAATTATTTCCGACTGGAGGAGAATTCTCTCGTTATTCTCAATAATTTGTGAACCTTAACGTATGTCTTGTTGTGTTCTAAAATAAGTAATACCCTATATTAGATTTCTTTGTTTCCTCTACACCACGCCCTACTTCCGTCCTTCTTTCTTTCTTTCCTTCCTCTGGCATACTTTCCTCTTCCTCATCCCCACAATCAATCCTCCTCCTCCTTCTCCTCCTCCTCCTCCTCCTCCTCCTCCTCCTCCTCCTCCTCCGCCTTCTTCTTCTTCTTCTTCTTCTTCTTCTTCTTCTTCTTCTTCTTCTTCTTCTTCTTCTTCTTCTTCTTCTTCTTCTTCTTCATATACCCAAACATTGTTGAGTTGACAATGACTAAGATGTTGAGAAAGTTACGGAGTTAAGTGAAGTCGAATCTGGGTTATGACAAAACTGACATACAGTACCAAAATACTTAATTTGTATATCCAGAAGAAAAAAATGTACTCTTCGTTTTGAGCAACAATAAATTATAAAAATTACTAAGTCTTGAAATCAAAATAATCGATATTAAGACAGACTTATGGCATTTTGAGAATAACGTGTTTAATCTCACCATTTAATTCCTTTCAGATTCAAAGACAAACTAAGACCTCTCAATACTCCGTCTCGTGAGACATTACACAAGGTGTGCTAAGAGCCTTTAAACAAGCAAGTAAATAACAAAGGAGACTGCAATCCTGAACGTATTCTCATCCAGTGAACACCCATGAACTCCACACCATTCGTCCTTTCTACGTTTAAGCAACATTACCAAGAACTGTCCGAAAGTGAATCAAAAAAATCATCCCTGACGAATCTCAACTTTTCCCTTTTTTCTTTTTTTTTTCCCCTGGATAACCAATAAGAAATCGTCATCGTCGTCGTCATTCACTATCCATTTTTCATCGTCGAAAACTACTACTACAGCAAAATCAGTACAAGCACATTAATCAGTTGAAAATAAGTACAAATTGAAATTTTCGTATCTGAATATGGCATCTACCCAGACCCGGTTGTTAATTTCATTGTGTGCAATATTATTATTACTCACTCTACAGCAATCCACGGCTACAAAAACTACCCACGAGAATTCTTTGTTATTGCAGAAACTGGAACAAGCTAGACAGGTACAAACAATATTTTACATATTTTACACACACACACACACACGCACACACACACACACACACACACACATTCTCTCTCTCTCTCTCTCTCTCTCTCTCTCTCTCTCTCTCTCTCTCTTTGTCCCTCTATTCACTTTTCAACCCTCTTCCAATGCCTCCCTCTACTTTTTCTGTCAGTCAATCTCTCCATTCTCTCTCACCGCTCTCCTCTCTTCATCTCCTGGTCTTAATTATCATTCCCATGCCAATATTAATATTAGAGGCATCATGCCTTTTAGGATAAGGCTGACTTAAAAAAAAAAGAAAAAAAAAAACAAAGAAAAAAAAAACATCCCAGAAAGAAAAGGGCTGGCTCGTGCTAATGACAGAGCTTAAAACCTAATAACGTACAGCCTAATATCGATAATATGAAATTCTGCTCTTTAATCACGGATCAAAAAAATCTCTCATCAAATTTTGAATGAACGAGAAGAAACAAAATCCCTTGTAACTAGGGTTTGAGGTGATGAAAAATTATGTTGAAACAAAATTATGTGTTGTTAAAAAAGCGGTGTGTCTTTTTTACGAAACCCGCCGAAACCCGCCGAAACCCTGCGAAACCCGCCGAAACCCGCCGAAACCCGACGAAACCCGACGAATCCCGACAAAGTTATGGGAAGTAGGTGGCTGTGGGGAGTGAACCTAGGACTCAGGGAAGTGTACACCATTGGGGAGTGAACCTGGGACTGGGTTTCGGCGGGTTTCGTAAAAAAGAACCAGTGCTTTTTTACGAAACCCGCCGAAACCCGCCGAAACCCGGCGAAACCCGACAATATCCAGCAAAGTTATGGGAAGTAGACAACTGTGGGGAGTGAACCCGATACTCAGGGAAGTGTACACCAGTCGGGAGTGAACCTGAGACTAAGGTTATCGGCCGGTTTCGGCGGGTTTCGTAAAAAAGAATTAGTGCTTTATTACGAAACCCGCCGAAACCCGCAGAAACCCGACAATATCCGGCAAAGTTATGGGAGTTTGGCAACAGTGGGGGTGATCCTGGAGTCAGGGAATTGCACACCAGTGGGGAGTTAACCTGGGACTGTGTAAAAAGGATATCAGTGGGAAATAAACCTGGGACTAAAGGGAGATGGATACCATTGAAAGTTGAAGCCGGATATGGGAGTTGAGTACCAGAGGAGAATGAACCTGACACTATAGAAGGTGGGCGCCAGTGGGGAGTGAACCTGGAACTCGGGGAATTTCACACCAGTGGGGAGTTAACCTGGGACTCTGTAAAAAGGATATCAGTGGAAATAAACCTGGGACTAAAGGGAGATGCATACCATTGAAAGTTGAAGCCGGATATGAGAGTTTGGTACCAGAGGAGAATGAACCTGACACTATAGGAGGTGGGCGCCAGTGAGGAGTGAACCTGGGGCTATGTAAACAGGATATCAGTGGGAAATAAACCTGGGGCTAAAGGGAGGTGGATACCATTGGGAGTTGAAGCCGGATTTGGGAGTTGGGTACCAGAGGAGAGAGAAACCTGACACTATAGGAGGTGGGCGCCAGTGGGGAGTGAACCTGGGACTATGTCAAAAGGATATCAGTGGGAAATAAACCTGGGACTAAAGGGAGATGGATACCATTGAAAGTTGAAGCCGGATATGAGAGTTTGGTACCAGAGCGAGGAGAATGAACCTGACACTATAGGAGGTGGGCGCCAGTGAGGAGTGAACCTGGGACTATGTAAACAGGATATCAGTGGGAAATAAACCTGGGGCTAAAGGGAGGTGGATACCATTGGGAGTTGAAGCCGGATTTGGGAGTTGGGTACCAGAGGAGAGAGAAACCTGACACTATAGGAGGTGGGCGCCAGTGGGGAGTGAACCTGGGACTATGTCAAAAGGATATCAGTGGGAAATAAACCTGGACTAAAGGGAGATGGATACCATTGAAAGTTGAAGCCGGATATGAGAGTTTGGTACCAGAGCGAGGAGAATGAACCTGACACTATAGGAGGTGGCGCCAGTGAGGAGTGAACCTGGGACTATGTAAACAGGATATCAGTGGAAATAAACCTGGGACTAAAGGAGGTGGATACCATAATTATTGGGAGTTGAAGCCGGATTTGGGAGTTGGGTACCAGAGGAGAGAGAAACCTGACACTATAGGAGGTGGCCGCCAGTGGGGAGTGAACCTGGGACTATGTAAACAGGATATCAATGGAAAATAAACCTGGGACTAAAGGGAGATGAATACCATTGAAAGTTGAAGCCGGATATGGGAGTTGAGTACCAGAGGAGAATGAACCTGACACTTTAGGAGGTGGGCGCCAGTGGGGAGTGAACCTGGGACAATGTAAAAAGGATAGCAGTAGGAAATAAACCTGGGACGAAAGGGAGATGGATACCGTTGAAAGTTGAAGCCGGATATGAGAGTTTGGTACCACTGGAGAATGAACCTGACACTATAGGAGGTGGGCGCCATTTGGGAGTGAACCTGGGACTCTGTAAACAGGATATCAGTGGGAAATAAACCTGGGACTAAAGGGAGATGGATACCATTGAAAGTTGAAGCCGGATATGAGAGTTTGGTACCAGAGGAGAATGAACCTGACACTAGAGGAGTGGGCGCCAGTGGGGAGTGAACCTGGGACTATGTCAAAAGGATATCAGTGGGAAATAAACCTGGGACTAAAGGGAGATGGATACCATTGAAAGTTGAAGCCGGATATGAGAGTTTGGTACCAGAGCGAGGAGAATGAACCTGACACTATAGGAGGGTGGCGCCAGTGAGGAGTGAACCTGGGACTATGTAAACACGATATTAGTGGGAAATAAACCTGGGACTAAAGGGAGATGGATACCATTGAAAGTTGAAGCCGGATATGAGAGTTTGGTACCAGAGGAGAATGAACCTGACACTAGAGGAGGTGGGCGCCAGTGGGAGTGAACCTGGGACTATGTCAAAAGGATATCAGTGGGAAATAAACCTGGGACTAAAGGGAGATGGATACCATTGAAAGTTGAAGCCGGATATGAGAGTTTGGTACCAGAGCGAGGAGAATGAACCTGACACTATAGGAGTGGGCGCCAGTGAGGAGTGAACCTGGGACTATGTAAACAGGATATCAGTGGGAAATAAACCTGGGACTAAAGGGAGGTGGATACCATAATTATTGGGAGTTGAAGCCGGATTTGGGAGTTGGGTACCAGAGGAGAGAGAAACCTGACACTATAGGAGGTGGCCGCCAGTGGGGAGTGAACCTGGGACTATGTAAACAGGATATCAGTGGAAAATAAACCTGGGACTAAAGGGAGATGAATACCATTGAAAGTTGAAGCCGGATATGAGAGTTTGGTACCAGAGGAGAATGAACCTGACACTATAGGAGGTGGGCGCCAGTGAGGAGTGAACCTGGGACTATGTAAACACGATATTAGTGGGAAATAAACCTGGGACTAAAGGGAGGTGGATACCATTGGGAGTTGAAGCCGGATTTGGGAGTTGGGTACCAGAGGAGAGAGAAACCTGACACTATAGGAGGTGGGCGCCAGTGGGGAGTAAACCTGGGGCTATGTAATAAGGATATCAGTGGGAAATAAACCTGGGACTAAAGGGAGATGAATACCATTGAAAGTTGAAGCCGGATATGGGAGTTGAGTACCTGAGGAGAATGAACCTGACACTTTAGGAGGTGGGCGCCAGTGGGGAGTGAACCTGAGACAATGTAAAAAGGATAGCAGTAGGAAATAAACCTGGGACGAAAGGGAGATGGATACCGTTGAAAGTTGAAGCCGGATATGAGAGTTTGGTACCACTGGAGAATGAACTGACACTATAGGAGGTGGGCGCCATTTGGGAGTGAACCTGGGACTCTGTAAACAGGATATCAGTGGGAAATAAACCTGGGACTAAAGGGAGATGGATACCATTGAAAGTTGAAGCCGGATATGAGAGTTTGGTACCAGAGGAGAATGAACCTGACACTAGAGGAGGTGGGCGCCAGTGGGGAGTGAACCTGGGACTATGTAAACAGGATATCAGTGGGAAATAAACCTGGGACTAAAGGGAGGTGGATACCATTGGGAGTTGAAGCCGGATTTGGGAGTTGGGTAACAGAGGAGAGAGAAACTTGACACTATAGGAGGTGGGCGCCAGTGAGGAGTGAACCTAGGACTCTGTAAACAGGATATCAGTAGGAAATAAACCTGGGACTAAAGGGAAATGGATACCATTGGGGGTTGAAGCCGGATATGAGAGTTTGGTACCAGAGAAGAATGAACCTGACACTATAGGGGTGGGCGCCAGTGGGGAGTGAACCTGGGACAATGTAAAAAGTCCCAGGTTCACTCCTCACTGGCGCCCACCTCCTATAGTGTCAGGTTCATTCTCCTCTGGTACCAAACTCTCATATCCGGCTTCAATTTCAATGGTATTCATCTCCCTTTAGTCCCAGGTTTATTTCCGATATCCTTTTTACATAGTCCCAGGTTCACTCCCCACTGGCGCCCACCTCCTATAGTGTCAGGTTTTTCTCTCCTCTGGTACCCAACTCCCAAATCCGGCTTCAACTCCCAATGGTATCCACCTCCCTTTAGTCCCAGGTGTATTTCCCACTGATATCCTGTTTACATAGTCTCAGGTTCACTCCTCACTGGCGCCCACCTCCTATAGTGTCAGGTTCATTCTCCTCTGGTACCAAACTCTCATATCCGGCTTCAACTTTCGATGGTATCCATCTCCCTTTAGTCCCAGGTTTATTTCCCACTGATATCCTTTTTACAGAGTCCCAGGTTAACTCCCCACTGGTGTGAAATTCCCTGAGTCCCAGGTTCACTCCCCACTGGCGCCCACCTTCTATAGTGTCAGGTTCATTCTCCTCTGGTACTCAACTCCCATATCCGGCTTCAACTTTCAATGGTATCCATCTC
>NC_088362.1:86880691-86908191 GCF_034508935.2 Berghia stephanieae | reverse complement strand
TGCAAATTCCGTACCGCACTCGTGCACCGTCCTAAACCCGCCCGGAAGCTTCGTCACAACGCGCCGTTCAACTAGATGCTCTGCGGTTTCAGGCTCGTTACCACAACGGGTGGAGAACATGTGTAAAGCGCTTTGAGAACTTAGCGGATATTGAATTGTATAAAAGCTTAAGATTTAAATTATTTTTATTGTTGTTTTCGATGATATGTTGTAAATATGAAAACTTGCACACACACACACACACACACACACACACAGAGAGAGAGAGAGAGAGAGAGAGAGAGAGAGAGAGAGAGAGAGAGAGAGAGAGAGAGAGAATGCGTTTACCTGTCTAAAGTGACATCACAATAATTACTGTGGCACTATAATGAAAATAGAATTAAAAGAGACTTATTGTTTTAAATGTTAATTAAAGAGATGTGCGACATACTTTAAGAATCCAGTGAACCTTATGTATGTAATTTGCACATTCAAACAAATTATGTTCGGCTTGTTAAATCTGGTTTCCTAATAAGGAGAGTGATTTTCTTTTCATCTATCAATCCAGCTGGTCTGTATCTCTATTTGAAGATCATTCAATTTTTATTGAGATCAGAACAAAACAATTTCCAAAAACACTACAGGGAAATTCAGAAAAACTCGAAATCTTTATATAGACGTGTGCTGTTGAAATGTTATTATCATAATAATTATTATTTCTTATCATCGGACAAGTCGATGCGTCTTAAGAGGCAGATATAATCGTTTTATATTTCCTTGTTTATTTTGGATACTCCTTAATTAGTTGTTCTGATAGCGGGTTTGGGGACTTCACTGGGAACCATGAATATCGAATCTATAAAATATCGATGAAAAGAGAGGATATACGCGAAAAGAACAATGGATTGAAATGGATTCATCTAATATACTATTTTATCCATTTTCATACAGTAATGGAGTTTTATACAAGAATCACACCAAAGCGATTGACACAGTTAAACATAGTGCCACTATAATAATTACTTCATACACTTTGGCTATGGCGCTATCCAGCACGCCTAATCATAGCTCGGTGGGTAAAGAGAGAGAGAGAGAGAGAGAGAGAGAGAGAGAGAGAGAGAGAAGAGAGAGAGAGAGAGAGAGAGAGAGAGAGAGAGAGAGAGAGAGAGAGAGAGAGAGAGAGAGAGAGAGAGAGAGAGAGGAAACAGTAATAATCCTGACTTCATCCGGGGACCGATACCGGTTTCTTATCTTCAATTGTGATGCGAGTGCTGGATCTCCCAGTTTGGAAAAAAACAAATTAAAGAAAAATAAAATAAATAACAACCCTTAATCCCCCCCCCCAAGAAAAAAAATAACACAAAAAACCCCTGCCCCGCATAACCAACCCTCCCCCCCCCCCTCCCACAAACCATCTTAAATATCACAAATGAAAAAAAAATAAAACCCTACAAATGTAAAATAGATGAAAAATTTACCAAAACAGAACGAAAAGAAAACCCCTAAAAAACAAAAACAAAAAAAAAAAAGCAAACAGACAAGAAGTAAAACTAAACAAACAAACAAACAAACAAAAAAAAAAAAGAACCAAAAAAAAACCCCAACAAACAAACAAAAGAAATACATCAAACAAACAGAACAAACACCAAAAAAAAGAAAGAAAAAAAAAGAAAAAAAAATAGAAAAAAAAAAACCAAAACAAAAAACAAAATACAAGCAATACAGTACTACACAAAACAAAAATACACAACTACAAACAATAAAAACAAAAGGCAAAACAAAACAAGAACATAAAAACAACAACAACAAATGCATATTAAATATTATGTTACAGCAAAAGTGCCACTTATTTGCAAATAATATGTGCACTTAATTAGGTCACGGTCATACTTTATGAATCTACTAACTACGCATACCACTAACCCACAACAATGACCAATTTCCAAACCCTTTCCTGTACTGTTATTTAGGAGGACCTTCCCAGTACCACCAACATCAACAGTGAAAATGATACCAAAGATAAAAAGCAAGAAAAACCAATCATGGTTTGTGGTAATCAAGAAGCCAGGCCAAACCGAAGACGCAAACGATACTTGATAACAAGATATCCAGGTGAGGGTTCACTGTAGTATTGCTTGTATTGGGTCATTAACTCACTCAACTCTAACACCGACTATATCCGTAATATGCCCGGGGTTACTTTTACCTCATGCTATTTATTACATTTTTCTGAGACAAATTATAGGCGTAGTATCAAAGCTAATGTTCTTAATGTTTACATGTTCATGGTTGTTGAATAAAAATATCTATGCAGATGCTCATTTTTAATACATTTTTTTTTTCCAATTTTGAAAAGTAGCAAAATTCTCTAGGATTGAGTGAGTTAAATATGAATCCGCCCCCCCCCCCCGCACCACACACACACACGCGCGCGTGCGCGCCTATTATATTTCTCCTTTGAGGGTTTTTTTTTTTTTATCATTTTCATAAAATCAAAATCATGGCGAAAAATAAACAAAAGAGAGATAGATGGGTAGATAGATAGATAGATAGAGATGGATCGATAGATAGTTATAGATAGAAACATAGATAGATAGATAGATAGATAGATAGATAGATAAATAGATAGATAGTAGATAGATAGATAGATAGATAGATAGATTGATAGGTAGATAGATAGATAGATAGATAGATAGAGATGATGATGATGATGATGATGATGAATATGATGATAAGGATGATGGTGGTGGTGCTTCTGCTGCTGCTGCTGCTACTGCTGCTGCTACTGCTGGTGATGATGATGCCCAAAGATGTTCTATAATATAATGGTATATTTGATGATGCCTATAATATATATAAAATGCGACCAGTTGTGTCAAACAACAACCTAAACTTGAAGACCAGAATGAAAGTAGTAGAAGCATATGTTATAAGTACCCTTTTATACGGTTGTGAAACGTGGACGCTTGACAAAGAATGTACGAGGATGTTAGAGGCATTTAAGACTTAAGATGTGGGTGTATTGAAGAATGTTGAGGGTATCATGGACAGACAGGTGTACGAACGAGGAAGTGTTGGAGAAGGTGAAAAAGGGAAGAATACTGATCGATAACATCAGAAAGAGGCAGTTACGCTTTCTGGGACATGTGTGGAGAAGAGACGGAATAGAAAAGTTGGTAATATCTGGGATGATCGAAGGAAAGAGAGCTAGAGGAAGACAAAGAATGACTTATCTAAATAACCCAAGAATGGCCAAATGTGACTTAAAAAGCAACACAGATTTCGTGCGCACCGCAGAGGATCGTGATTCGTGGAGACAGCTGACCGGCAACGTACTCAAGAGTACAAGCCACGATGGGTGATGATGATACTATATATTCATATTTCAGTCGTCATGTGTTTTTCAAATAGATAAATTCATTGGAGTGGCAATACTCTGCTGTTTCCAATCATTCAACACCTTGACTGACTCCATACTTCCAGGCCCAGGTCCCTTCAAGTATAAAACGTAATCTGTTCTAATCTGTAACTGTTGAGGTCTTTATCGTAGTCTTGACTGCTGGGTATAACACGTCAACATCCTCCCATTAAAAACACAACACTAATTTATCTACAGTAAGAATTTGATATGGGGAAGGCTGGATGAAATGGAGATATCACCATGGACTGTTAGAACTGATATCACTGGTATCGTATCAGATTTATGGTGGAATCAGCCAAGAGAGAGAGAGAGAGAGAGAGAGAGAGAGAGAGAGGGAGAGAGAGAGAGAGAGAGAGAGAGAGAGAGAGAGAGAGAGAGAGAGAGAGGTTGAAAACTCGAGCTTTTATATAGCGCAATATCCACTTGGCATGCTCAAAGCGCGTTACAAGGAGCATCGAGCTAACAACAACACTTAACACGTAGGACGAGTCATGGTGCTTGTAAGGCGCCATTACAATGCTCTTTTTGGCAGAAACAACGCTGTTATTGTTACTCATTTTACAGTAAAGTATCACGAGAGAATGTGAGTAAAGAGAGCTTTTTCCAAGGGTTCAAGTCTCTACCGCCCGCACCGGGACTCGAACCAGAGACATGCAGGTCCGAATGTTGTTGTCATATCAGAAAAACCGCAAAGCCGCACATACACAAAAACACAAACATTCAGACACACACACACACACACACACACACCCACACACACACCCACACAGAATTGCACATTTGAATGACTATAGATTTCAACAAATAGAATATGACCTCGATAGCAGAATGGGAACCGTTTATCATCTCTTGGTTAGATTCATCGCCAGGTCATTAGTCAAAGCACCATACTGCATTCTACTACGGGGCGTCTAATTGGCAACCTGTACTGTATTAAATAAAATTTGATTCATCATGTCTTGCTGAGGGAATTTGATGCGCTGTTGGCTGGGTAAATAGTTGAAATGGTAATATGGAAGATACCATTAACACTAAAAATAAAATAAAACAGGTTTATTTATCCCGCCAAAATAAAGGCCAAAATGTGTTTTGTACTATCATTTTACCAGTGTAAAATATGGAAGGATTATCGTTTACACTAACTGACAGGGAACTTACCAACCTATATTGGTCTGGTTTTTGTAACCAAATTACAAAAATATTAATAAAAAAGTCTGAAAACTCTAAACTCAACAGAGCAACTAATTTGTATTTTTTATTTCAAATATGCCCTTTAGATTATTATCCTGGTAATTTTTCAAATTATATTTTCTAGATTTTATTCATTTTTTTCATGCCTTCGTTATCTCCTTCCAGACGGCCGAGTAAATAAGTGGGACAGCAACAGTCTGACGTGGGCTCTAGAGGAACCATCCAGCCAATTTGGATTGGCGAAGCAAAGGTCAGTAGACTAAACGGTCACTTACCTGTACGGGGTTTAACCATAGCCATCGTTAACACTGACAAAAAAAAATAACGCCCAAACACAAGTCTTTGGCCACGAAAGAAGTCAAATCGTGAGTTGTATTCAAACGTTCAACCAATGGAATCACTTGTTTCCTTGAGCTCTACTAACGACAACTCACTTGGCTCTGCACAAACCCAAAAAATGACGCCAAACTATAAGTCTTAGAGGTTCTAGTATCAGGGTGACAAGTTAATGATGGCTACGGTTTAACCCTTTCCCTACGACATTTTCGTTACGATACAAACAACATTCTTTTAATTCAGATTCATTTTATAAATCACAATCTTTGAAGAAAAAGCGTTGTTATACAGGGACTTTTTCCCTCTGCCATCTGTCCACGAAGTAAGGACGGGGTTTGACGGCGTCAGAACATTTTCTGGAAAAAACTTTGCAATAAAATAAGGTCATATCCAACAGGTAGCAAGTAATCGTTATTGTCCATTTGAGTTATAAATATCGTAATGAATTTCTGCCCCACTTGCCGATCGCTTCCTAATCTTCTGACTGGTACGCTTTGGCAGCTTCTCTGATTTGTTGAGTGAGTTCTTTGCACTGATGACGGTAAGCTGCGATGGATCTCAGATATTCTAAATTCTTTTGGCATCTCAGTTCTTGTGTCATTGAGGCTTGAGGTCTTTATTTCTCGTAGTGTATATTATTCTTGTTGTGGGTCTGCCTTTGTGTTTGTTATGTCGGCTTGGTGAAAAGAATAGCGCCATCGCCTTATTTGCTGGAATATTTATGTCTCTCCTTAAAATATGTCCAAATAGTCTCCATCTTGTTTCCAAATATTGAATCGATAGCGATGTATTTTCGCATTTTATGTAGGCTACAGCGATTTGTTACTTATTTTGGTAGGGTATTTACTCTTCTGAAGATTTAGAATTCTCCTGAGCTGTTTCTTATGGAAGGCATCTAGTTGCATACTACTACACAGAAAAAAGGAGTGTATAGTAAGTGTTGAAAAATAGTCTTTAAGAGTCTACACAAAGATGTCGTACTGACCTTTTTACATCACCTTACTGAATAGCAAAATACATTCCGCCATATCTGGTCACAGCTTCACATTCACGCTTGTATTCTTCTGAGAGACAAAATAATATTACAAAACAAGCAAATGAAACAAAATATAGAAAATGAAAAACAAAGATCCTAATACCCCCCCAATCAATAATCAAAAACAAAACAAAAAACAAAACAAAAAATAAAACAAAAACAATAACATAAAACAGACCAATACCGAAACAAAAACACAAAACAAATCTAAACAGAAAAATCAAAGCAAAACAACAAAAGAATAAAAAGAAAACAACACAAGAAACAAACAACCCCCCTCCCCACACAAAACCCAAAAACACAAACGTGTTTTGCCAGTGTTCACCAATATTCATAATTACTTTATTCATTAATTATGATGATGACGGTGGCCACATCAATGGCTTGCTAGTTTATTAAATAAACGATTGGCTAATTGAGAGAGTGAGCCCATAACGATATAAACCACGGGCTATATTTGTTTATATGAATTATTGTTGCGTGGGTTCTGTCTAATGTCTTGCGGCCATTCTGATTCTGTAATGAGGGCTTGTGTTTATAATGATCCACCCGTGGAGTCATCTTTACCGTAATCTGGTAAAGAAAAGACAAGGGGAAAAAACCCTCAAGTATTTAAGATTTTGGCCAGAAAACTCATCCTCCTTCAAATATCGACCGATTGAAATGACTCGCATTTTGTTTGTTGAAAAACTCTCAAACCGGCGACTTTAAATAAATAATAGTCCCAGGTTTCAAATTTTATTTTACAAGATGAGGGTTATTTTAATCGATAGATTTTTGAAGAACGGGTTTTCTGGCCAAAATGTTAAATAAGATGTTTTCTTAGAGTACGACAGATCTGTCTTAGTAGTTCTGACGTTGAGTAATGACCGATTTCATCGTCAAGGTGAGCAATATAGATATATATAGACTAGTAAGATATAGGATATTATTATAGGTCTTCATTTCATTTTTCGTGCTCTTCAATTGGTTAATTACAAAAGAAATCCTGAAAAATTGTTAAAATACCCCCACCCATGGGAAAAAAATAATCCCAACTATCCCCCATCCACCCTTTTGACTGAGGTTTGAAAAATAAACAAGAAAAAAAAAACAACAAAAAACAAAACAAAAAAATAAAAACAAAAAAAAAGTTTTAAAACAAAAACAAAAACAAAACAACCAAAAAAGTAAACCAGGCACAACAAAAAAAATAAAAAAATAAAATAAAAGAAAAACAAAAAACAATGAACAACAACCCCCCCCCCCCCAAATAAAACCAACCCCCCCCCCCCAAAAAAAAAAAAAAAACAACAAAAGAATCCAATCTCCCCCAAAACCCTAAAGAATGAAATGCGAATAAACAAAAGAAAAGAAACATCATAAAAAAAGACAAAAATAAAAACAAAACCAAAACCCGAAAATAAATACCCCCCTCCCCCACAAAAAAAATACAATAATTACAAAAAAGGAAAGAAAAACAGTACTCCCCCCCCCCCCCCCAATAATCTTTACGTCGAGTTGAACAAAAAAGAAATAAATAAATAAAATAAATGAAAAACAACAACAAAAAAATAACAAAAACAAAACAAATAACAAAAAAAAAAAAAAGAAAAAGAACCTTTCCCCCGCCCAAAAGACAAAAACAACAAAAAAAGAACAAAAAAACAAAACAAACAAAAACAAAGAAAAAAAAATACAAAAGCAAAAAAAAAAAAAACCCAAAAAGAAACCAAAAAAAAAAAACCCCCAACAAAATAAAAAACAACCAAGCAATGATATATGACGAATTGCCTCATGTCTATTAATTCAAAGCCAATGCACATCAGAAATTGATAAAAACATCCATGAAATAACTGTGAAAATAGTAATCGTTTAAATAATACCAGTACTTGGGGAAAAAATGTCTCAATGGTTTATTTTGAGATAAACTTGAGGTAACCAAGAAATGAGCCGTATTGCAGCCCTGGGAATTGAGCAGTGCTAGTTACGTTTTTTGCAAGAGATAGAAAAGAAGCCAGACTTGAATAAAAATCCTCAGCGAGACAGTGAAATATGCCTTATCCACTCGACCATCTCGTCCCAATTCCTCCTAGCCACCATAATCTTATGATATTAAGCAAACAAACCAGATTTCGATTAACCCTTTATAGCCGGGGTTCGATATTTTTACAAAAGGGGATTATAATACTTTTCTTGCCAGAGCACAATATCGGCTATACGATTTATAATAACAAAGATAATAGTATTAATAATAATAATAATGATGATGATGATGATGATGATGATGATGATGATGATGATGATGATGATGATGATGATGATGATGATGATGATGATGATGAGATGATGATGAATAATAATAATAATAATATAATAATAATATAATAATAATAAAATAATAATGATAATAATAATAATGGTAATATAATAATAATAATAATAATAATAATAATAATAATAATAATAATAATAATAATAATAAATAATAATATAATAATAATATAATAATAATAATAATAATAATAATAATAATAATAATAATAATAATAATAATAATAATAATAATAATAATAATATTATTATTATTATTATTATTATATTATTATTATTATTATATTATTATTATTATTATATATCTATATAAAACTTGTCCATGATGACACTTAAGGCATACAAAAACATTCCAGATTTTGAACATACGTGTTTGACAAGATGAGAGCCATGTCTGTTGATCCGATTTTTGAAGCTGACGTCTTGTCAAAATAGAAAAAAAGTGTTTTATAACTGTATGGCAACACTGTTTTTGATCATCAAAGTTCCGGGTAGACGAAAGAAGGTTTACATTATAATAGTAAATAAAGTTAGCACTGTCAGCCATTTTGTTTATGTCTACTGAAAAGCCTAGCCCATCGCCATCTGTCATCCCTGCATGCCGGAGTGCTTACATCTGGTCGTAAAATGACCCAAATGTGATCATCGCCTCCATTTGGTATGATGCTGGGATTAAATGAATGTCTAAAAATGAAATTTAAGTTGGAATCTTCATAATTATGGATTAATATATAAATTTATCCTGTCCCATGTTTCATATAATGAGACTCAACGCCTCAGAATAATACTTCGTCGGGTTGAACTAGGAACTGAAAATTGAATATACAGCCAACAATATTAAGAGATCTTGTTTGAGTTAAGTTGCTTAAAGTGAGACAAAACACACACACACACACACACACACACACACATCCACACACATGCACATACACATACATACATACATCAAAATAAAAACAAAAACAAAATCATTTCCTCTGTTACGTACGCATGCATTAAAAATCCAAATCTATACAACTTTTGAACTTCCATTCGTTTTCAGCATCAAGTTCTTGACCATAGCACGACTTTATGAGTGCTATTATCAAGAACAAGTGCCGAAAACAAACACAAGTTCAAAAACGATTTTATTATACCTCCTATTTAAAACTAACAGTCAGCGAAGATTATTATAGAATAAATTCAGAAATTGTGTAATTATTTAATAGGACCTTTAATTAAGAGAAAATGTCATTAATAAACAAACCGTTTGATTGTATTCTTGTGCGACTGAACTTTTATTGAATTGGGTCAGCATAACTTGTTACGTCAATAATAAAATGAAATGGGAGTAATATATAGTCTACGCAACAATGTGATGTTTTTTTTTCATGTTGACACTTTAAATTAAACTGAAATCAACTTCTAATCTAGACTTACTTAAAACTTATATTTACTCTTATGTTATTTTCATTTTAATTACTTTAACGATGATTTTATTCGTGCTTAATGATCTGCCCGAAATGTGATGACGTAATTACACAACTAATGTATGTGTATGTGTTTGTGTGTGTGTTTTTGTGGGTGTGTGTGTGTGTGTGTGTGTGAGAGAGAGAGAGAGAGAAGCATACATACATATACATACACATATATATATATATATATATATATTTATATATATATAGATAGATAGATAGATAGATAGATAGATAGAGAGAGAGAGAGAGAGAGAGAGAGAGAGAGAGAGAGAGAGAGAGAGAGAGAGAGAGAGAGAGAGAGAGAGAGACTAATTATAAAGTGTGCATCTATATTTTTAATTCAATTCAATTGTTTTGCCGTCTTCCTTCTTAACTTTAACGAATTCTTTGTTTTATTAGTGGTTTTGGAAGAGAAGGGGTGTAATTGTTAGATCAACTCATGTTTTTTTTTTTTTTTTTTTCTTGGGTTATAAACACTCGTTTTGATTCCAGATTTTCATTCGACAAGCTCGTGAAAGTCTTTTATTAAAACCTGTGTTTGTAACCCAAATAAACTTGCTTTACTACTCAACTATGCAAACGCTTTACTATTGGTTGAAGCTGACATCGATATTTATTTTTAAAAATCCTTTTTACGTACTCCATCTTCAAACATTGCTAATATCTACGCTGTAGATTACATACAGACCTTGACAAGGTCTAGACTGTCGCAAAAGTACTGGGTATATAATGATGAACCAAAGCAGTTTACTATCTTATTTCATAAAACACTTATTTTTATTTTGGCTGAAAAACGTCTATGTATTTCACATATGTATTTGTTTAAAATGACCCTCAGCTTGTCAAACGAGACGAGAACACTTTGAACTCTCAGGTTTGACACTTTTTGACAAATCGAATGGCTTTTCAATCAATCATCTTATGAAGTTAAACGTTTTCTGGATAAAATGAAAAAGAGAATATAGTCGTGTACGGATAATCGGAAGAAATGTCTTGGAATTGCTAACATGTATCTATGGAAGTGTTTGGCCATTTGCCAGATACCGTGTTATAGCCTGCCGTGTTATATGCTTTAAGCATGAAATATCACTCAGCTTTATCTGTTTATTTACGACTATGTGAGAATGCATATCTATCTATCTATCTATCTATCTATCTATCTATCTATCTATCTATCTATCTATCTATCTATCTATCTATCTATCTATCTATCTATCTATCTATCTATCTATCTATCTATCTACCTATCTATCTATCTTATCTATCCATTTATCCACCTACCTACCTATCTATCTATCTATCTATCTATCTATCTATCTATCTATCTATCTATCTATCTATCTATCTATCTATCTATCTATCTATCTATCTATCTATCTATCTATCTATCTATCTATCTATCTATCTATCTATACATTAATGTATGTATGTATGTACGTATGTATGTATGTATGTATGTATGTATGTATGTATGTATGTATGTATGTATGTATGTATGTATGTATGTATGTATGTATGTATGTATGTATGTATGTATGTATGTATGTATGTATGTATGTATGTATGTATGTATGTATGTATGTATGTATGTATGTTTTGTGTAGGTTAGTATGTTTGTATGTATACATGTATGTATGACATGTATGTATGTATATATGTAGGTTTGTGTGTATGTATGTATGTCTATCTATCTATCTATTTATCTATCTATCTATCTATCTATCCATTTATCTTTCTATTTATTTATCTATCTATCTATCTATCTATCTATCTATCTATCTATCTATCTATCTATCTATCCATTTATCTTTCTATTTATCTATCTATCTATCTATCTATCTATCTATCTATCTATCTATCTATCTATCTATCTATCTATTTATCTATCTATCCATTTTATCTATCTATCTATCTATCTATCTATCTATCTATCTATCTATCTATCTATCTATCTATCAATCTATCTGTCTCTATTCTTATTTGAATTGTCGTCGACAACGACCACATCGATCTACCGATCATTGCAAGGGGAATCTCAATGTGTGTGTGTGTGTGTGTGTGTGTGTGTGTGTGTGTTCGTGTTTGTGCTCGGATGAGCGGAAAGTATAAGTTTACAGATGTTTGCTTTCCAAGAATAGCAAGTGATGGTTTTGGGGACACATAATTACCAACTATTTCAGACCATTGCTGCTTGGATTGTCAATGCCATCATTTTCGTAATCATTTACTTAGTCATGTTCGTTGTAACAAAGAAGCAATGAAATAGACTTGAATATATGAAAAAGTCGAATCTTGTAACATTCCAACCGAAATAATAATCGCTTCATGTCCAGTTTCTAACAATGGGGGGATGACCTATTTTATGTTCAAACTGCTTATCACTACGAAAAATTCGAAAAACTACCAAATTTTGGCTCCATTCTCAGAACTTCATAGCATCTCTAAGTTATTGAAAATTAAAGTTGATGCCAGTCTACATAATTTTAATGATTTTGAAGTGTTATTTCACCATTGTGAGGATAAATAGTTGATCTAGCGATTATTATTTTCATCATCTAAAAATTACGAATTTTTAAATTTTCAAGTAGGCAGGTCTGTATTTTCTCATGTGTTCGGGTCATTGGCCACATTGCGAAGTGTGTTCAAAATGGCCTACATAATAAAAGTGTTCACAGTTTTTGAAATATCTACCCCCTTTTTCAGCTTGACCCATTCGTGTGCTAACATTTTTATAAACAAAGCAGAGTATTTACATTTTACAGAAATATCCAACTTTGGACAGCCCTCGGTTGGACGAACACTTTACTTGAATCGCTTCCATTGTTCACTATGTATATAATATGGACTGAAATGAGAGACACAAAGCATGGCATAGTGCATAATAGAAGGAACGGAATTGACGTCACTCAGCTCTTTGTTATTTTTTAAAATCAGCTTTTTTATTTTATGAGTAGATCTAGTTCTCGCTAAAGTATATCAGCCAGACTATAAACTTCAAGGTAACACGACATAGTTTTGTGTGTTGGTACGTTATATTCGCTGGCGGATGTGATGAGTTTTTTGGCTAAAAGCATAGCATCAAAATCCGCCCGGCGGATGTTGTGAGTTTTAAAAAAGCTAAACGCAAAGCATCAATAGGGAATGCCCCGACGAGGATTTCATGAATCATTTATTCATTTAATCCTTCATTCCTTTTGGACTTCAACAGTACATCTCCTCCGTATTCTGTTCTGTGTCTTCTTCTCCATCTCTCCCCAGGACATTCCAGCCAAACTTCACCTCTTCCTCACAAGACCGTCTCCATGTTTTCATTAAGTCGTGGTCAAATTTAAATGGTTTCGACTTTTAAGATATATTTGCATGATTTGTTTGTTATAGCGGAATGAGATTAAGTGCGAAGGTGCAAAACTCTTTACTGTCGTATTTTGGAAGTCCCAGGTTTGAGACTTTTTGACAAGAGTCATTTTAATTGTTCCATATTTGAAGGACGGGTTTTATAAATTAAAAAAAAATCTGTCTCCTTTTCAGAGTACAGAATCTATGGGTTTCAACAACTCGCCGTCATCTCAAGCATTCTTTTGTTATGCTCCTGTGCTGTGATTGATTGTTGATTTGTTGCTCTTTAGTTATTTCTGAAAATGTGATCAAATTGTGACCGGTGACTTGCTCACATACACTATGATGGAATTTCCACTTGATTAGTATCTCTATGATGTACCTACTCGCATTCGGAATGAGCATTGATTTTTAAAAATAAGTATGATGATAATAGCAATAATAATAATAATAATAATAATAATAATAATAATAATAATAATAATAATAATAATGATAATATAATAATAATAATAATAATATAATAATGATGATGTATAGTAATAATAATAATAATAATGATAATAATGATGATGATAGTGATGATAATAATAATAAATAATAATAATAAAATATAATAATAATAATAATGTAATAATAATAATATAATAATAAAATAATAATAATAATAATAATAATAATAATAATAATAATAATAATAATAATAATAATAATAATAATAATAATAATAATAATAATAATATTGATCCGTTACCTTTATTCATCCTAAGGTTAAGTTTGATTTTAGGGTCTATTCCAAAGGAAGACTCGATTAACCACTACGTCAGCCGCAGTGCAGCGTATCTGTACTTACAGTGTGATTTATTTTATTTGTATCCATGCTGCTGATATACAAAAATATTGATCTTATTTTGTTTTCATTTGTTAATCATTTTGAAAATCTGATTTAACTTAATGTTATCTATTGGAAAATTCCCAAAATAAACTTTGAACATGAACCTAGTTTAATGCCTTTTTAACCCTCTACCCCTCGCAGACGGATCATTCAAGAATCTCTTCGAATTTGGAGTGATGTTTCGCCCTTGCGATTTCGAATGGTATCTCCATCGAATAGGCCAGATATTACGTTCAAGTTCGCAAGGAGAAGACACGGGCCCTCGTTTGATCCAGTATTTGATGGAAAAGGTGTGTATGTTTTAAATGTACCAAAGTTCCATGATATCTTTGTCAATATCATTTCATTATGCCGTGTTGGCAGCTCTGTTTTTTTTTAATTTTTATTGGATCGGCCGTCGCGGTAGGGAAGGGGAATGGAGCTGGGGTTGAAAAGATCCACAAGAAAAAATAAGTTACAAAAATTTTGGCCAGAAAATTTGTCCTTGAGATAGCGATCGATTAAAATCTCAGCCATTTTCTCTCAAACCTAGGACTTCGCAAGTCTGACTCATGAGCGGAAACTTCCAATTCATTCATAATCTAGTCACCCAGGAGTAGACACGTTACATCTCTCTCTCTCTCTCTCTCTCTCTCTCTCTCTCTCTCTCTCTCTATCTCTCTCTCTCTCTACATTTTTATTTATTTGTTTTCAACGTTTCTTTGTTTGTTGTTTTGTTACACCCGAAACGTCCATTTTGCGAACTCTTTCTAGTAAGTGTTTTTACGATCCCGGGCTTTAGGTGTCCCCCTCCCCCTCCCATTCTCATCGCTCATTACTTCACAACGTCATCACTTAGAGATTGGCTGGAATAAAAGATCCACCACGCCTGCCTCCCCAGTGCTTTCTTTTTGCACTCTACTGAAATTTATACTTCGAACGTGAGCTTTTATATAGAGCAATGTCCACTTAACGTGCTCAAAACACTTTACAGGAGATCCCTTGCCGACATCAACACGTTACATGTAGGACGAGACATGTCGCCTGTTAGGCGATATTACAGTTTTTCGGACAGAGACAACGCTGCCATACCACAAGACCATATTATAGCCACACATATGATTCTGAGTTGGAGCACTTGAACGGGGAAAGACAGACAATTAAACGCATTTGCCATGTATATAAATGGATATTGTTGATTTGGCTGGTCTTGGGCTGAAATTGAGATTGAAAAAGTTTTTATGTTGTGCTGGGCAGGAGTGACATCGTCACAAAAGGTATCCTTGAAAGAAATTGAGCCGGAAAGAAATAAGGAACTTTAATGAAAATACCTTGTCCTCGCGTCACCTACATCATGCAACAACCAATCGTAACAGCTGAAGCTAAAGATCGTCGCCATCAGAGCAATGACACATCCATGCACTTTGCAAGAACCAATAACGGCTGACACGCGTGACTGGTATAGTGAAGAGAGCAACGGAAAAGGTCAAGCTTTCGTTGGAAAGTTCAAGTGCTCCAACTCACTCAAGTGGCCATTTAGATCAAGCAAGTGGCAAATAATAATAATATTATTACATGTCTTTGTTTTTAATATTTTATTTCTCTATGTTTTCCTCTTCGTCATAAGTACGAGAATTGTCATTGTTTGGGAATATGAAGTTGTCTGCTCTGAAAAAGTGTTTGTAATACGTCTTTTTGCTGTTGTCATCTCATTATTTTAAGGATTACATTTTGTATTGTGTGTTTGGTGGTGAAATCGGGTGAATGACCCGGTCAAAAAAAATGCTTATCTTTCGGAAAACAAGATAGACGTATAGAAGACGTCTAAATAATTGAAAACGTTTTGCTGTAGCATTATGATAGCAAAGTGTACCAGGTGACACCTCTTAGTTACATGGATGGTTCTCGTTACAACATCATATCGGTTAACCACTATTTTCAACGAAGCACTGATTTCAAGATTGAACAACTTCATGCCTAGGGCCCATGTCCGATGACTCTAGCTACGATTACCATTTTACCATCCTTGTGATGGAAGCTAAGGACATGGTACGCTGGAAACTAATCCCATTCTCTCTCTCTCTCTCTCTCTCTCTCTCTCTCTCTCTCTCTCTCTCTCTCTCTCTCTCTCACTCACTCACTCTCTCTCTCTCTCTCTCTCTCTCTCTCTCTCTCTCTTATTTTTTATTTTATTATTTCAAGGTACCATTGTTTTATATCAGGCACATTAGTATCGTTACCGTTTTTCATGATTTACGGTATCATTACTTTGATGATTGGTTTCAAGTCCAAATTTATGGGTGAAATTATTTTTTTATTGCCCTGATTCTGAAAATAAAAGTAAAAAATCGATACCGTTGAACAAAACGACTGCCTTTGACAATTTTGGTAAAAACTCATTTTTCACTGACATGTGGTACTATATGGGCTTATAGTCTTAACATAATATAGTATTGGTCCACCAAATCACCATGCCCAATGCGCTTACCAATTCCAAATGTATCCCCTCGTTAACCCATATGCAACTAAATTCAGTACTTATTTACCCAGCTTCATATCTAAACCATCCACAACCGTATCACGTCTTGTACTATGACGTGAAAATTAGACAATTTCAGTCAATACGACATGCAGGTATATGCAGGTCTGATAATCCAACTTAATTATGGACTTGATTTAACATTGCTAGTAATGGACTAATTTGTGCTGGTTTGAATGTACATTTCCATTACAGCAATGAGCCCATAATCAGATCTGCATGTCCATTTTATACAAGTTGTTTAATGAGCATTCTCATAAATTGTATTAATCCAGACTCTAAACGTTTAATTACACAGTTTCATTTATGTGTTGGCACGTTATATCCAGTGCCGATTATATTTATTCACACCTTACATTATAATCTGTACTCTACTCTGAAAAAAAAAACCCCAACATATTTTAAGAATTTTGGTCAGAAAATTCATCTTTTAAAATGACCATTGTCTTTCCAACAACAACAAAAAAAATAAACAAACAAACAAACAAAAAACCCAAAACAACCCCCCCCCCCCAAGCAAAACAAAACAAAACAACAGCAAACAAATTCAAATACGGGGCTTGTAACCGGGTTTGAGAGTTTCTTTTATTATTATTATATTATTATTATTATTATTATTATATTATTATTATTATTATTATTATTATTATTATTATTATTATTATTATTATTATTTTATTTTATTTTATTTTGTTTGTTTGTTTTTGTTTTGTTTTTATTTTTTAATTTTTTTTTTTGGTTTTGATTAGTTGCTTTAACGGTGAGGGTCTTATTAATCGATCGATATTTGAAGGAAGAGTTTTCTAACCAAAATATTTTTCAAATGTGATTTTTCGGAGTACGTCAGATTTGTGGATATCGGTTTGTAGGTCATATCCAAATTCGAGTGTTTCTATTGATGTGAGTAAGGTACTTATATTGCTTACTCATCTTCAACTAGGGGAGAGAAATCAGTAACTTGTGACTTGTAAAAAAAAACAACAAAAAAAAAAAAAAAAAAAAAAAAAAAAAATAACAAACAAACAAAAAAACCCAAAAAAAATTAAAAAAATACCAAAACAAAACAAAACAAAACAAAACACGCATCCCCCCCCCCCCCCAACCCCCCCCCCCCCCCCCCCAAAAAAAAAAAAAAACAAAAAAAAAAAAAACAAAACAAAACAAAAAACAAACAAACAAACAAAAAACCCCACAAAAAGCAACAACATTTAGATAATTGAAACAATCTAACGCTTTAATTAGTGTTGTTATTATAACATAACACGACTAATTCATTACAAAGGGTACCTACTCATAGTTTTGTTTTCACGTTCTAAAGAAAGGTAAATAGGTACTCGTAATCTGACTTTTTGCCGTGACCACATTTTATGAAGAAGGAAAAGAAACACATAAACAGGGGGGAGAAATCAATAACTTGTAAATGGTAGAAATTGAATAACGTTAATTTGACTCAATCAAGTTTGTCCTAGCGTTAACTCACTTAACCCTAACACCGACTATATCCGTAGTTTACCCGGGTTACTCTTACTCCATGCCTATTTATTACATTTTTCTGAGACAAATTATAGGCGTAGTATCAAAGAAAATGTTTTTAGTTTTTACATGTTCATGGTAGTTGAATAAAACTATCCATGTATATGCTCATTTTTAATAATTTTTTTCCCATATTTGAAAAGTAGCAAAAATATCTTGGATTGAGTGAGTTAATAAAGATCGGAAAAAAAAGCCTGTATCAAACATCGCCAGACAAAGCGAGAAAGAAAAATACAAGAAAAAAGACACACCCTAAAAAATCATTTTTTCCCCCTTGTATTTTCTTTCTTGCTTTGATTAGACCATACACACCGTTTCATGTATGTATTTATTAACATTAGAAAAAACTTGATTGTGTCAAATTAAATAAATATGTTATTCATTTTCTGCCAGTTACAAGTGATCGATTTCTCTCTCCTGTTTATGCGTTTGTTTTCCTTCTTCATAAAATGAAATGTTACATCGAACCAGAGATTGTGATGTTTATTCATTAACTCGTATTTCATGTCTCCGGAGTCCGCTGTTTTCTTGAATGATTAAAGTAGTAGTAACAAGGCTTGGGCAAACCGCTTTTTTTAATTCTTGCCAGAAAATGTTTTATTTTAAAGATCATAATCTGACCCCACTTTTTAAATACTCGTTAATCGAATATTGATAAGAGCATTTTGTTTAAACTTAAACTCAAACTTAAGCATTTATATAGCGCAATTTCCACTTAACGTGCTCAAATACATGAAGAGTGTTAGGCGATTATTACATTTTTTTCCAGACAGAAACAACGACCAGGTACTCATTTTTACTAGAGTACGGTGAGAGAATGCGAGTAAAGAGCATTTTCCAAGGACTCAATTATGCCCCGCTCAGACCGGGACTCGAACCCTGGATCTTCCGATGCCGAGGCGAGTGTCACACCACAAGACCACATAACCGTTTAAGACTTTATGATAAGTTGGAACGCCGTATCAATCTATGACATAAAATTATATGAAATTTATGGCTTAAGTGGTACTTTATCTCTTGTCGTGTTGTTCGGCGTGGTCAGTGACCGACCAGACATGTGACAGAACTCTCCATCCTGAGTTGTGTTCTTGGGTAAATCATTTTATACGCATTATCCCATTCGACTCAGTTGTGAACAGGTACCCGGTTATTGTAAGTGCATGACGGACAGTGTTAGTGAGATAGCATCATAAGTATTTCTAACAGTAACAGGCGACTTGCTCTGAACGAGATAGAAAAATGGTTTCATATGATCTGATGATGTAAATGTTGCTGCTCGAAGCTCGAAGATATAGATAATAATAATAATAAAATTGTATGTAAACTTCAATTTAATTACCAAAACATACCAAATGAACGTTTCGAGATTCCCCTTTATCAACAAAACAGGATGAATGAAACACCACGGATGATTGAGATCTGATGAGGGAATGAATGCAGCCGTGTGAAAGGCATTGAGTATGATGAATCAGGAGAAATGTTCTATATTATGTTCATAATCACTTATTCATTCAAACCTCTCAGCACCGTCGGGTGCTTGAGTCAACAAGAGATCGCCAATATTCTCGGTCTTTCACTGCATAGGCTGCAGTCTACAAACTGAGGTCCTGGGTGTTTAGTTCTTCCTCTCTCTCTCCTCTCTCCTCTCTCTCTCTCTCTCTCTCTCTCTCTCTCTCTCTCTCTCTATTTCTCTCTCTCTCTCCAGTTCATCTCCAGGTTTCCTTAGGTCTACCTCGGTTCCTCTTTTCTTGTGGAGTCCAGGGTAACGATAAAGAAGGAACGAAATTGGCGTCACTCAGCTCTTTGTTGTTTTTAGCCAGCCATTTTATGAGCAGTTCTCACTAAATTGTATTAATCAGACTCTAAACGTTTAATGTTACACAGTTTCATTTATGTGTTGGCACGTTATATCCAGCTGGTGGAGTTATGAGCTTTCTCCCCCTAAACGCAATGCATCAAAAATTCTCGGGACACAGTCTGCTGACATGCTGCAGGCATGACCGAATCAACTCCACCGTCTGGATCTGATGGAGTCTGTAATTGAGCCCATCCCAGATTACTGTAAATCCTCATTTCAAATGACATTTGGTCAGAAGATTCTTAAGATTAAAAACAACAAACAAACGAACAAAAAATAAAAACAAAAACAATAAAAAACACACCAAAAATAAAACGTACGTAATAATGTATAGAAGTATTTAAAAGAAAAATCTGGTTTACTTGAAACAAGGCATTTGTCATTTCACGCCAGGACAGTGATAAATAATAATGTGAAATTGAATGTAAGCTTCAATTTAATTACAAAAACAGATCAAATGAACGTTCCGGGTTTCCTCTTTATCAACAAAACAGGATGAATAAAACACCACATATTGAATGAGATAATGTGGTCGTGGCGTAGTTAAGATGAAAAAACAAAACATTGGTTGGCAGGAAATAGCATGCTCCTTTGTAAGGAAGCTTGAATTAAAATAGAATGCTAGATATTTCTAAAAGGTGCGCAATTAATTAAGTGAAAAGAGGGGAGGCGGGGAGGAACTGTGTAATGCAGTTTAGAAAGTGAAATATAAAAACGTGTAGACTGTTGTTGAAAATAAATACAAAAAATAAAAAATAAGGGATGTCGGTATAAGTATAATCATTAGTGGTAGCACCAGCAGCAGAGAAGGAACAGTAAGTACTTTTAGTAGTAGTAGTAGTAGTAGTAGTAGTAGTAGTAGTAGTAGTAGTAGTAGTAGTAGTAGTAGTAGTAGAAGTGGTAGTAGTAGTCGTATAGTAGTAGTAGTAGTATAGTAGTAGTAGTAGTAGTAGTATAGTAGTAGTAGTAGTAGTAGTAGTAGTAGTAGTAGTAGTAGTAGTAGTAGTAGTAGTAGTAGTAGTAGTAGTAGTAGTAGTAGTATTAGTAGTAGTAGTAGTAGTAGTAGTAGTAGTAGTAGTAGTAGTAGTAGTAGTAGTAGTAAGTAGTAGTAGTAGTAGTAGTAGTAGTAGTAGTAGTAGTAGTAGTAGTAGTAGTAGTAGTAGTAGTAGTAGTAGTAGTAGTAGTAGTAGTAGTAGTAGTAGTAGTAGTAGTAGTAGTAGTAGTAGTAGTAGTAGTAGTAGTAGTAGTAGTAGTAGTAGTAGTAGTAGTAGTAGTAGTAGTAGTAGTAGTAGTAGTAGTAGTAGTAGTAGTAGTAGTAGTAGTAGTAGTAGTAGTAGTAGTAGTAGTAGTAGTAGAATAGTGTCAGAATAGTGACACATCAGACGGAAATCGTATAAGTGTTTTCTTATTTAGAGGTGATATTATAATATTAGGTTTAAGTGTCGAAGTAGAACCTCATGTCATATTAAGACGACTTATGCATCACTGCACCTCACAGTCAAGCGTGCATTTTAAATAACTGTAAAATGATGCATCTTATTACGATCTGATTTATGAGGGGAATTTTTCCTCATTAATTCTATTCCTTATAATATTGTGTGTCTGGCAATAGCTACTAAATATCGCTTTTAGTCCAATACTTCTATTGTGTAGGGCCCTACTCTTTTTATAACAACATTATCACAAGCCATACTCGTTATTGCTCAAAGTCACGTTTTATCCTTACTAGTAGTAAAGTATCGTTCGGCTACACTTCTATGTTCAAGGTATCAATCCAGGTTCGGAAGTCATCATCACATTTGTTGATGGTTTCAAATTCCCCTTCCAGTTTTGTCTCTGGGCAATCTAGTACGAGGTGGTTTGCATCTTGTGGTGCTTTGTTGCACTTTGGGCATGTTGGTGATCCTGGGAGCCCCCATTTGTGCATGTTGGCAGCTGTTCTTGTATGTTTTGACCGTAGTCTACCCAGTATTTTCTTGGTTGATCCTGTAGACCTGGGAGACTTTTACAGGGATCTTCAATTAGTTTCCCTCCTGTTGGCTTATTCCTTTTCTATTCCTCTCTCCATTCCTTACTTAACTGATTCAAATAATTCCAGCAGCGGACTCATCAAGAATAATCAATGTTCTTCTCTGCCCCCCCCCCCCCCCCATACACACTTCATCACCAGCGTCCAGTAACAGACCCAACATATACGGGCATGCTTGGGGTCCCGGTGTGGTCCGTTCTGGAATAGCAGGAGATGTTCACATTGACGACGACGACGACTGGTCTGAGGAGTACAGGCTGAAGGGAGTGATTGTCCACGAGCTCGGACACTCCATGGGTCTGCAGCATTCGGACAGACCGGATGCAATTATGTTTCCGGTGTACCGGGACTCCACGGAGTTGGCAGACGATGATATCAGAGGGATACAGTTCTTGTACGGTAAGATTAAACTGCCTGAAGCCCGCTTTGCGCCTATAACACTAATCCGTCATGATTAAAAAAAAAACAAAAAACAAAAAACAAAAAAACAAAACAAAAACAAAACAAACCAACAAAAAACAAAACAAGAACAACAACAACAACAAAAAACAAGAAAAGATAAACAAAAACCAACATACTTTTAAAATGTGATTTTAAAAAGGAGATCTCTTCTCCTTATTCCACGTAGCTGTCGACCACACCTGCCCTCTCAAAAAAAAAAATCAAAAGAAGACGGAAAACAAAACAAAACAAAATAAAATCGAATTAAAACACAAACATAAAAGCGGACACGACAAAATAAAATTAAAATCACACCAAAAGAAAAACAAACACATAAACAAAACAAAACAAAACAAAAAAAAACAAAACAAAACAAAACAACAACAACAAAAACGAAACAAAAAGAAGCGAACTAAACTAAAACAAAACAAAGTAAAATAATAAAGGAAGAAATAAATAAATTCACTAATGTTATGCCGTTTGAAATATCGTTGGCTTAAGATATATTTTCAGAGCCACTATGCTCATGGAGCCGAAATTCATACCGGTTTTTATAGCTTGAAACGCACAATAGCAATGGTTTGCTACCCTTTGGATAGGACGCTAGTCTATCGCAAAGTACTGTTGGCCAGATCTAACTGACCCAGCTACCCAATCACTGCTTGGTAGACAGGGGTCGGATAAAAATATCGACTTCACCCGGGATCGATCTCGGTCTCTTTGCGGTGAGTGCTCTACCAACTGAGCTATCGTGGTCCTCATCGTTGACATAATGTCAATCAACACATGCAGGTCATAAATGCAAGTCATGACTCATAAATGGACTGCTTGGTTTAAATATGTGCCCCTTTAACACTAAACACGCACCAGTTTTGCCAGTTTCTCCGTACGACATAATTGTAACTCCAATACATTATGCAAAAAAAAACAACAAAAAAAAAAAACAACCAAATAAATAAATAAATAAAAAAAATAAAAATTATGAAGTGAATAATAGAATGAATAGATAGATGAATAAAAAAATTAATAAAAATTAATAAATAGATAGATAGATAGATAAATAGATAAATAAATAAATAAATAAATAAATAAATAAAAAATAAATAAATAAATAAATAAATAAATACATACATAAATAAATACATTTGCCTTTTTCCTTTACCAGTTATTGAACTTATGCTGAACAAAACACGACGCCTTCACAATAAAATCTATACAAACTTTTTTCACTCTTTGAAACATACTTCATGCGCTTCCTTTGCAAATGACGTTCTCTCCAGGTTCAAACGGCCGTCCCATAACCTCCAGACCTAGACCAGCGACCACCCAACGGCCCTGGACTCGGAGGCCCTACGTGACGACACGGCCCGAGGGCGGGGACAGACCATACGTGACCGTCACTCCAAAGCCCAAAGTCATCCCAACTGTGGCCTCGGACTCACCGTGTAAAACCAAGACTATCAATGCTGTTGTTGAAGGTAAGGAGCTGGGGATGTGATGGCGTTCATTGACAGATTTCATTTCTGTTAGGACAGTTTGTATAAAATATTTTTTTTTCTATGGAACGCTGTATTTTGGCGTAATAAATAATAGAATTAAAAAAAAAATTCTTTATTCATCCCATAGGGAAATTTGTCTTTAGGGTCTATTCCAAGGGAAGACTGAAATAACCCAGGCGTCAGCCGCAGTGCTAGGGAGAGGTGACTTGCTCAAAGTAACAACGCAGAGCGGGTATTCGAACTCGGTACCTTTCAAATAATAATATATAGTGGCCATCACAGGGGAGAAGAAAAACATCTCGACTTCATGCAGGATCGATCTCAGTCCTTTGCATGTGAAGCGAATGCTCTACCAATGAACTATCGGGACCCCATTCCTGCAAGTAAGCACTCATTAATAGCATAGTTCACCCTGACATTGAGGCAGGTAGGCGGAGGGGTCATAATTTATTTTTCTATTTAATACTAAACATCTGTAGTTTAATGATTCTATAAACACAAGAAGTAAAATTGTTAGCGTGAAAAATATTTTCGTTTTGTAAAGTAGATAGCTCACTTGAGCAAGCACAACTGGTCGAGGTTGTTTTATGCTTCAAATTTTCGAACCAAGACTAATTCAAATGTATATATCATCTATCCGTTTCTATCTCAGATCCATTCAGCGACGTTCCGGGTTTGTACTATGTAGTGGTGGAGGATCGAGTCCATCATATCATGTACGATGGCACCCATCTCGGATCGTCCCCACTTACAAAGGCTTTCCCAGGAGTTCCCGAAAACCCAGACGTTGTCTTTACAGTAAAGGAAACGAGAAGCATCATTGTCATCAAAGGTAATACCTACGCTTCAACAGTCGTACATCACTTCCTCGTAATGACGCATGGTAACTAGTAACGGCTCTAAACTATCGAACAATGCGACGCCCTTATGAAATATTTCTCCGACGAGCATAAAAGCGTATCCAGAGGGGAAAAACATTATAAATCTGATCATGTTTTTGACTTTTACACATTCTGATCACAAGACATATGAAAAGTTTTAGCCAGCATGAAGAAAAAAAAGTACAGATTTTCTTTGTTTAGAACCACGATGGCCGCCGTTGCTGGGCGACGTGACATCAGACTATTGAATCCAATTGCCTCTAAATCATTTCGGACAACTGGATTATTTATATTTCTTCCTGGAATGCTTCGCGACAATATCCGTCAATGCCGCGCGGAAGGGCATTAAAAGAATTGTTTCTATATGCGGCTATGTGGTCTAGTGGTATGACACTCGCTTTCGGATCGGAAGGTCTTGGGTTCGAGCATCGGACTCGGCGGATATTTGAGTCCTTGGAAAAGACTCTTTACTCACATTCTCTCACCGTACTCAGGTGTAAAATGAGTACCTGGCCAATAACAGCGTTGTCTTTGTCCTAAAAATTGTAATATCGCCTAATAGGCGTTATGTCCCGCCCTACATGTTAAATGTTGCTGTTGACCAGTTACCCTTGTAAAGCGCTTTGAGCACATTTAGTGGATATTGCGCTACATAAAAGCTAAATTATATCAGGTTTAAACACTTTTTCTGACTCCTTCTATGCATCATGAACGCACATTGCTTGGTAGATTTCTGCCATAAAATGCTAAAGATCAAATAGGGAGAGTACTAAATGGAGCTTAATTAAAAGTAAGAAAATTAATCTGAATATCACGTTACATCCCTCTGCCCCGAGAAAGTATCTTGACTTGTAATTCTCCAACTTGCCTCGCTGTTTCATTAGGGATTATTAGCGAAATAGTGGTGTTTAGTCATAATTTTTCACGCAGCAGCAGCAACAGTAGAAGTGGTTCTAGTAGTAGTAGTAGTAGTAGTAGTAGTAGTAGTAGTAGTAGTAGTAGTAGTAGTAGTAGTAGTAGTAGTAGTAGTAGTAGTAGTAGTAGTACTAGTTGTAGTAGTAGTTGTTGTTGTTGTATCGGTGATGGTGGTAGCAGCAACAGCAGCAGCAGCAGTAGTAGTAGTAGTAGTAGTAGTAGTAGTAGTAGTAGTAGTAGTAGTAGTAATAATAGTAATAGTAATAGTAGTAGTAGTAGTAGTAGTAGTAGTAGTAGTAGTAGTAGTAGTAGTAGTAGTAGTAGTAGTAGTAGTAGTAGTAGTAGTAGCAGTAATAGTAATAGTAATAGGAGGAGGTGCAGCAAGAGAAGTTTTGTCTATCCCTATCATCATCATCATCATCATCATCATCATCATCATCATCATCATCATCATCATCACCATCATCATCATCACCATCATCATCATCATCATCATCATCATCATCATCATCATCATTATCGTCACCAATACCACCTCCATCACCACCGCCGGTACAATACATTCCAACACCTCCTCAACTATCACCGATTTCTATAATAATTCACCACTTGTATATCCTAATAGACAAACAAAGCTGGGAACTTACAAGATCGGGTCTGACAAAAGACAGTCCCAAATCATTGGATCACATCAATTTCCCAGAAAAGCCCAGCTATAACATTTTGCTGTTCGATGCCGAGGGGAAGAAACGCCGCTATCTATTTGGGGTAAGTACTACGAAGGCAGTTTGACACACAATGAAAGACATTAGTTCATTACTCGCAATACGGCACGCAGGAAATGGATGGCCGAATTTTATCTATATTACCTACAAAGTCGGTAGATCCCATGAGCAGTGATTTCGGCACGCTCAGATTCCAAAACGGTTTTTGTTTTGTTGTTTTTTTTTGGCTTCTCCCGACTCCCGAGAGTGTGCTTGAATATAGCGAGTACTGTAAAAGAGCACTGGTTACAAATGTACTTAAGAATATCCAAAGTCAATATATTTTCTTCAGTATCAAATAGCAGATTAACGAAAATGGAAACAAATTTCATATTTCATTATCATGAGGTTTTTACAAATCTAATGCTATACAAAGTTTTATGAAAATCTATCAGAAGGTGTATGGGATATTAACCAATACGCTTCAACAGTCGTGACGTCACTTCCTCCGTAATGACGCAGAGTAACTTAGTAACTGGCTCTAAACTATCGGAACAATAATGGCGGACGCCCTTATGAAATATTTCTCCGACGAGCATAAAAAATGTATCCAGAGGAGAAAAACATTATAAATATGATCATGTTTTGACTTTTATATATACTGATCACATGCCATATGAAACGTTCTATCTAGTCAGTATGAACAATAAAAAGTAACGATTTTCTTTGTTTAGAACCATGTTGCTCGCCGTTGCTGGGCGACGTGACGTCAGACTATTGAATCAAATTACCGCGCATTTGAGTTTTGAAACGAACTATAAAATTCGAGTACCCCAAGAATGCTCCCCAATACGTAATCACAGCATGCTCTTTCGAATTCCAGAGCAAGTAGCTGTTTCATTGTTATTTTACTCACTTAAAACATCAAAACATACAATAAAACAACAACGAAACAAACAAAACAAAAAAAAAAACAAAAAAAAAAAAAAAAAAAAAACCAACTAAACAAAAATCAAAAACAAAAACAAAACAAACAACAACCCCCCCCCCTAAAAAAAAATCCCCAAAACACAAAAACAAAACAAAACAGCAAAACAACCCAACAACAACAAACAAAACAAAACCAAAAAATTACAGCGCATTTGAGTTTTGAAACGA
>NC_088362.1:86838191-86875691 GCF_034508935.2 Berghia stephanieae | reverse complement strand
TAGGCGATGTTACAAATTTTTTTCGGACAGAGACAACGTTGTAAACGGCCAGGTACTCATTTTACACCTGAGTACGGTGAGAGAATGTGAGTAAAGAGTCTTTTCCAAGAACTCAAATATGCGGCGAGCGAGGTTCGAACCCAGGACCTTCCGATCCGAAAGCGAGTGTCATGCCACTAGACCACATAGCCGCAGATGATCGGATAATCATAAGATTATAAACCTAAAACTGTAATACATTAGTACTGTTACTATAAAATATTCAATGCCTTGGAATACAGACTGGGTACATTTTGATGACTTTGTAATGATATGGATGTCATGCGTTTAGGTAAAATGCTTACAACATCTGATAGCCGGATATAACGTACCTATAGATAGTATGCGCTTGGCTAAGAAGTTCATAACATTGCCACCCGGAAGTATAACAGACCAACACACAATCTATGTGTAATCATGAACGTTTATAGTCTGGATAATACCGTTAAATGAGTATTACTCATAAACGCGGATGGCAAAAAAACAATAACAAAGACCAGAGTGACGTCAACTTCATTCTATCTATACACAATGCTATGTGTAACCGTAAACGTTAATAGTCTGATTGATTTACTTTAGTGAGAACTAATCATTATAATGACTGTCTAAAACAATAACATAGAGCTGAGTGACGTCAATTTTGTTCCATCTATAGATAGAATGAAGATGACGTCACTCGGGTCTTTGTTATTGCTTTTTTGGGAGTTTTGTTTTTTTTTTTGCAATCGCGTTTATGAGTAATTCTCACTAAACTGTATTACCCATTTGTGTGTTGGTCCGTTATAATTTCGGATGGCAATGTTGTGAGCTTCTTCGCCAAGCGCACACTATCTATACATGTACAAGCGCCCGCGAAAAGTTTTAATTTTTGAAATTTAATCCCATTTTACGATCTTTTTATTTATTTTTTTCTCTTTCACCTCACCCACTCCCTGCAGAGTTTCAACGGTGATATACCAGCCATTTACCATGTTGGTGTGTCTAATAGCCGTGGTTATTGGTCGGCTGTCATGGAGGTAATGAAACGAATGCTGAGTCCACAATGAATTTCATCCCGTGTGATAAAGTATAAAATAAAACAATTCGTCGCCCATTCCAAGGACAGCTCACACATTCTGCACGTGGAAGTGCATTGTTTTATTTAATAATTTACTTTTTTTATGAAGCTCAAATTAATTTAACAGGGACGTTCTTCGTAATGCTCAAGCAGGACGTTGCAGTCATAGCAGTATATATTTATTTATTGCTAGGCACTGTGATATTCCATACCTTATTCACTTGGCATAAAACATATCACAAAGCCTACTTGATCACGTGAAAAACAACCAAAATGAATATTCAAAGAAAATGTTCGCATAATATTTTCAGGGCAAAAAAGTAACACCAAGCAAAACGGAGATTCTGAGTGCCATTGCCATCAATTCCATGTTTTTTAAGTATGTTTCTTCCGCGTTAAGTCTTGCAGAGAAAAGGAAATGAGTGTGTGTGTGTGTGTGTATGTGTGTGTGTGTGTTTGTGTGTGAGAGATAGGTAGATAGATAGATAGATAGATAGAGAGAGAGAGAGAGAGAGAGAGAAAGAGAGTGTGTGTGTGTGTGTGTGTGTGTGTGTGAGAGAGAGAGAGAGAGAGAGAGAGAGAGAGAGAGAGAGAGAGAGAGAGAGATTTTATGCATTTATTTGTTTTGTATCAATATTCACATGTGACTTCATCCGTATCAAAATTTTGTTTTACTACTTAAAATAAAAAAGTAGTATTGTTTCAATTGCAATTCAGTTTATAGTTTGAACGTTTCAACACTGATACTTTTATAAAGAAAAAAAAAATAATTACAATACATATGTCTTTCTTTGCATGGATGCCAGTATTTTAACGTTAAAGGTACCTGCTTTGTTTTTCTGAACTTTTACTGCTTTGCTCATGAAATATAATTATTTATTATGCATTCAATACTTTGTTGCAATATTTATTTAAATGAACGTTTAAAGGACAGAAAGAAAGGAATAGAGGAAAGAGATGCGATGAGAGAAACACACACACACACACACACACACACAAACACACACACACAGAGTGAGAGAGAGAGAGAGAGAGAAGAAGAAGAAGAAGAAGAAGAAGAAGAAGAAGAAGAAGAAGAAGAAGAAGAAGAAGAAGAAGAAGAAGAAGAAGAAGAGGAGGAATGGATTAGAGAGAGAGAGAGAGAGAGAGAGAGAGAGAGAGAGAGAGAGAGAGAGAGAGAGAGAGAGAGAGAGAAGGATGGGGGGGGGGGGGGGGGGGGGGGGGGTGGTGGTGGGAGTTCTGTTACGGAGTAACAAAGCCATTGAGACATATGCCACAAAATGCTATTATACTCATATAACGGTTCCAATGCGCAAACCCTTTAAATGCTTAATTTTAGAATGACTTTTGTTTTCAGAAAAATAAAGAAAATAGAATAATTGTGACACACTGCCTCAACGTGTCCTTATGTTAGGTGACGTTCTGATGAAAATAATGACTGGAAATTTTTAAAAATATTTTAAAAAAAAGTTTGTTGTAACTACAGGGTGCTTTTTAATTTTCGACCTGGTGAAGAATTGAAATAGCTTAAAAACTAGAAATGGTAGAAATATATCGTTTTTTAAATTGCTATTTACGTTTTAATGTGGTGAAAATTACAGGAAGATGCTTTTAGCCGTTACAGTCGCGCTTTTTGTAGGAGAAATTTGACTCGAGCGATTTTTTGACGCGTTTTTTTTTTACTTCTTCCAATTTTTGCGTTAAAAAAAAAAGTTAACTTAAATTGTCATTTCTCCTTCACTCTTCACCTCAACATAATATTCCTACACATATGAGGACAGTAAGCCATGCATTTGGAGTTTTTCATTCGCTCTGTAAATATAAATGTATGTATCATATAATTATTCATAGCTTTAATATTTTATATGTTTGTTTTGCTTTGTTTATTTACAATAAAATTCATTGTAATTTTATATAAGGTCACATTTTCTCGATAGAATTATTTTTTCTCTCACAATTTCAGATTATCTTGACATACTGCTTGTAAAAATTGGGGGAGGGGGAGGGTTATTATTAGCCCCTCCTAGACCTCCATGTCAAATTTTATAACACTGCAATTACGTTATGCATTGTTTTCTGTATATTGTATATCCTTTATTATTGTGATTTATCTCTGCGGCATTAACTCTTTCCACGAAAATGAGCAAAACTTCCAAATGACAACAAAATAAAAAATCCGTGGATATCTGAAGGCGTGTACGTTCATATTAAGACATATTCGGTATATTTACTCATAAGACTAAGGGCAAGGTGCTGTGAATCATTTAAAACCTAGGTTTACATATGTGCAGGTCTGATAACCGAATGCAATTATGGGCCTGATTTAACATTGTTGTCATGGACAATACCTTGTGTTGGTTTGAGAGCTTTTCCATTAGATACTAATAATGTGAAAACCATAACAATTTGGGTTATCAAACCTGCAAATCTGAACGAACACGTCATTTAAAACCAATCAAATTCAATTAAATTATAGATGCTTTATATTAAATAAGAATTAAATCCCCCCTCCTCCCCCCCCCCCCAAAAAAAAAAAAAAGAACGATATTTTGTTTGGTTTCTGAACCTATTCATCGTCAACAAAATACACATTTAACCAAACATTCTCTTTTCCAGCTATCCATCCAGTTCACTAGTCTTGATGTACCAGGTTATAAATATGTTCTCCTTGAGTTTACAATGAGATTAATTGTGACTTACAATTTACAATGCCTTTCAAAATCTTATAAATTATCATGGTGCTATTTACAAAAGATTGGATAGGGAATGAGATTAGCGGAAGAGTAGCGTCCCTTGATTGGACGTCACCCATAGTCTGTGACGTCACAGGCGGAAAAGTTATTAGAGAGAGAACGTCATGTTGGTTGTGCGCATGTGTCTCTCGTCCTCGGAGGACGAGAGACACATGTGCAGAACCAACACGACGTTCTCTCTCTAATAACTTTTCCGCCTGTGACGTCCAATCAAGGGACGCTATTCTTCCGCTAATCTCATTCCCTATTGAAATGAAACGCATTTTAATGTTATATTTCATTACAAATTAAAATGTTGAAGAAATCTTGATTTTAAAAAGGCATATCTATGAATATTTATTTTCCTTTTATTTCGATACTATTGTGTCTTTAATCGTGTTGACTGTTTTCCTACGTTCATCTTCTTCCTTTTCTTTATATTAAAATTTTGATAAAATAAATGCATTATTACTATTGTTGTGTTTTTTAAAACTTAAGTAATACCTAAAACCATCATTTCTTTATTTTATTATCGAGAATGAAACTGACGCAATATCTCTTGTGCAATAATCTTCATCCTCAAACTATGAATCCATTATGACACCGTAATGACAGGCATTTTTGAACAAATACTGTAAGCTATAAAATACATTGATTCACTTTCTCCTTACACTCAACATGGACATATTTTTCCCGAAAAAAAACCCCAACTGAATTTGGTTTAAAAAGTTACATTAAAATAAATTTGTGACGAGAAAAGCAGTGATTGCCATATAAGATTATTTCAATGAATTCCTATCAAATAATTGCTTGATGAAAATACTCATGATAAGATTATGTCCTAAAATAATTCAGTATGGAAACACTACCGCTGACTCAAGGCAGAGCGACATATTTGACAGACGTCTTACTTTTTAGTGCAATATCAAATTCACACATTCTTACCCTGTATCCGCCTCATGTCAAAGAGAGCCGTCTCATGTCAAAGAGAGAGAGAGAGAGAGGGAGAGAGAGAGAGAGAGAGAGAGAGAGGGAGAGAGAGAGAGAGAGAGAGAGAGAGAGAGAGAGAGGAGAGAGAGAGAGAAGAGAGAGAGAGAGAGAGAGAGAGAGAGAGAGAGAGAGAGAGAGATGTAGCTGCAGCACAAATATTGATATTTATTCATTAAACCCACTCTTAGACCACAAAACCTGTGAATTATTTTTCATTTTTATAAAGCATCTGTTGATTTGCCTTTGAACTGTAGGATGCTACTAGTGTGTAGAACATAATCATTTTTGACTATCTGGGTGGGGTCTTGTGACCTCCCATGGTGGGCAGGAGGTCACTTTTTGTTTTCTATCCCCCATATCTGTGTTCCGTGTTGCTCTCTATCGTTGTCTTGGAATTGGGATGAGTTTACTTGGTTTGTCCCAGCCCTGGCTGGAGTCCTTGCGAGGGAAAGTCAAATGTATATTACAGTACAGTACCTACTTACGGTACGTATTAGTTTTGGAAAATGATATTATTTCCTTGTTAATCATCACCTTGTTATGAACTGTAATATTTTTTGTTTATTTTGAATAGCATGTTTTGTCAGCATTTGAGTGAATACCTCTTGGTAGGATCCTGTGCTTGTGTCTGGATGAGACTTTTAGGTGATCTCAAACCTTAATGTGTGCTCTTGGAATCTACACCTGTTCCCTATTTCAACCATTCCCATTTTACTTCCTTATTCTCGTATGGTTTTAATAAATCAAGACTTTTTTACTATCCCATTTTCTGATTCTGTCTTTTAAATGCCGCTGAAATGACATGAATGTGTCGCAACCACCATAAATCCCTTTAAGACAAACAATGTGTGAGTGTAATAGTAATATGCATCATACTGGTCTAAATATTTGTCAATTCTATAAAAATTGGAACATGGCTGAAGTGACCAAATATAATTTAAAATGTGTGGACTCAATGTATTTTCATTATATTAGTGACAGGTTTACGGCAGATCACCACGTGTTTAAAATATGTCATTCGTTGTCCAATTTTTTTTCTCTAAATGATGGAACTATACTATTACTATATCTCTATCTTGAGTAATTTTTCCTAATTACATCTCATTTGTACTGAAAGGTCAATTGCTGATAATTTCACACCTTGCCGCATGATAAACAGAAAATCAGTGGACAAGAAATCTGAATTTCAAGAAAGAAAATAAAAATCTAACAATCCACAAAGCGTGATTTCAATCCTTATTTCGATGAATTGTTCCTCCAAAATCCTTAATCATTGAAATTATAGCGTTGTTACATTTAATCACGCATTCATTTCTTACTTTAAAATAAAATGTTTTCCCTCTAGAGTCCGAATCCGGATTTTAAAAAAATCATTATATCCAATTTTGACTTAAAAAAAAAAAAATCTGATTAAATCTGTCTTTGTGGTAGGTCTGTGAGTTCACCCTACTTTGAGCAATGGGAAAGCACTACCATTTTTGCTGGTGCTTTATAACATTTATGTTACAGAATCTAAATACATTTTTAAAAAATGCTTCTTTCATTAATATATTATACAAATGCCTGAAAAATGAAATCCACACAACTCGTATTTTGATTATTTCAAATTAAAAAATATTATTTGAAATGAAATCAATATGTCTTGTTCATATTCTGAGTTTTGTATCATTTCCTCATGAAAACTTAAAAAAAAAAAACAATTTCACCAATACCATAGAACAAGTTCGAGAGACCATTATATTAAGCATGAACTTGACACTCGACCAGACATATATTTTAATGTTTGGAGAAAGAAATATTTTAACACACTGTATTGTGATCAATGTTACTTTTCCACAACTATACTATGGCATATTGTGGCCTTTGGAATGCAGGTTCCTAGTTAGAGACCCTTTACTCACATTCTTTCATATTCATAGCACTCTTTGTGTAAAACGGGTACCAGTAACAGCATTGTCTATGCAGACAAAAAGAAAAAAAAAAGGTAACAAACAAACAATTGTAGTTGCACCAACATGTTGTTTGTTTTTAAGGGATTTACGGCGCTTGCAACGCATACGGTCATATAAGCGCCAGTAAAACGGAAGAAAATGGGAAAGTAAAAAGTTCTAGAATTACCCAAGAAAAGGTACGAAAAAGGGGATTTAAATAGGAAACAGGTGTTGATTCCAAGAGCAAACTGTCAAAGTACTTTGAGATCACCTAAAGTCTCATCCCGACACAAGCACAAGTCCCCACTAAGAGGAACACACTCAAATGTTTACATCTCATATATATAAATATAATATGCAAACAAAACATAATACAGTGAATAACAGAGAGATGATTTACAAGGAAAAAAAATATCATCTCCCAAAACTAACTATATATTTGACTGTTTCCTTCTCAGACAGGGCCAGGACAAAACCAAGTAATCTCATTCCAAGACAAAGACAGAAAGCAAGTTGGAAAACATATATAGGGGGATAGAAGACAGTAAGTGCCTCCCTGCCCACAATGGGAGGCCAGGAACCCCACCCAGATCCAACATGTCGAGTGTTGCTGGTCGCTCGGGACCCGTTGTAAAGGGCTTTTAGAGCTCAAGTTATTATTATGAAGAGAAAAGACTATGTCTCTTACCTTTTGATCAAAGGTTATGGATTCAAAACCTTAAGAAGACCCTGAAATTGATATGTTTTCATAACTCCTATGTTTATAGGTAGGCTCTGTCCAAAATAAAAGTTTGCTGGCTGGTGGATTTAAAAAAAATAACCTTTAAGATGATGAAAAGGGAGTTCAGCCAAAGATTTGAAACTTTTTTTCCTCCATCATTTTATGATGAATTTTACAGATCATCACTTGAATTTAAATAATTGGATGAATGTTGAAAGTTATTTGTTTTTAAGGGTTTTATGGCACTTGCAACACATTTAGCTGTCATCTGCATTTTTTGCGGCCGCAAATATCAGGGCGATCCGCAAATTTTGGCAAATTTCCCAAAATTGGCAAATCGTGGCAAATTTGGGGAAAATTGGCAAATCGCGTGGCAAATTTTGGGGGAAAAAAGAAGCGAAAACAAAATAACGAAAAAAAAAGTGCGAAACTTGAGAAATGTTGCAGCTTTGCCTGGGCCCAAACCAATGGAAGCTACTCTCTACGGATAATGATCCTTTAAAATCTTTGTAACAACTTTGTAATAAATGTAGCCTCCTTAAATGTAATAAATTGTCTTTTATATATATTTTTTCTGTATTGCGTGTTAATTTGTACTGAAACGCTTAGTTCTCCTCGGCAAATTTTTTGGCAAATTTTGGTCTTTTTGACAAATTTCTTGGCAAATTTTGGGGGTTTTTTTGGGCAAATTTTGGCAAATCTTAGGTCCCAATTTGGCAAAAAATGCAGATGACAGATTTAGGTTATATCAGCGCCAGTAAAAAGGAAGAAAATGGGATAGTAAAAAGTTCTAGAATTACAATTAAAAAAGCACCCAAGAAAAAGTAAGACATCGGGGAACTGGGAACAAATAGGGATCAGATGTAGATTCCAAGAGCATACCACCAATGTACTTAGTTTGAGATCCCCTAGAAGTCTCATCCGGAAGACAACACCAAGCACAAAATCACCAATAATGAGAATATATTAAATAGCTACATTATTAAAATGAAAATAAAAATATAAACTATGCATTTGACCGTTTCCCTCCCAGCTAGGACTCTGGCCAGGGCCAGGACAAAACCATCTAATCTTATTCCAAGACAAAGACAGAAAGCATGTTGGAAAACAGATATAAGGGGATAGACACAGTATGTACCCCCCTGCCCACGATGGGAGGTCAGGAACCCCACCCAGTGTTGAAAGTCTAACGATGCTGCACATATGTATTTTAAAATAAATTTTAAAAAAAAAAAAATTCCCTTTATTCATCCCCAAGGGGAAATTTGTCTTTAGGGTCTATTCCAAGGGAAGACTGGAATAACCCAGGCCGTCAGCCACAGAGGAGCGCCGCAAAGTGAGCTAGGGCGAGGTGACTTGCTCAAGGCCACACAATGCAGCGGCGGGTGATTGAACTCGGTACCTTTCGGGTAGGAAGCAAAGACCATACCACTGAGCCACGCTGCCCCCTTTGTCAAAACCTCTGAGATTGATCCTTATAAAAATCGAATTATAATTTTCAACATCAAATGAAAATTGAAATTAAATAATGATAATAACAAAAATATACAACACAAATCAGGCTTTTCTTCCGTTCGTTTTAATGGCTATAATTTTACACAGCATGAAAATTGTAACACAATTTGGTGGTTTGATTGAGATACAGCTTATACAATCAAACAAAGAAGTGGCAACATTACAACCCTGAGGTATCTAATAATAAAGAAAAAAAAAACCAAACAAACTACAGCATGACTTTGATGAAAGACCTTGTCGGTGAACTATGCACTAAGTTAGCCAACAATTTATTACTTATAAGCTAGAGCTAGTTTTGAACAATTTTTTTTTTTTTTTTTACAATTTCCTATTTTCTAAATCACAACTAGAGATATAGTAGTTACACTATTTTAAGATGATGAAAACATAATTTGAAATGTTTTGCAATAGACATTACTCAATTTACATTAACAATAACACAGAAAGTCATTAAGCTCATTACAAAGTCAACAATATACTTAAACTATATTATTGTTTATGGTGAAATATTCGAAGTCAGCACTGCTCCACGACAGTTACATACTTTGGTCAACTTATTCTTCCACCCTATATCAAGTAGATTTGATAGGATGAAAAAAGAGAGTTGCCCCAATTCAACTTCAGAGTTCAGAGAAGATTGCACCTCTGTGAAGTTGTGAGTGATTTGTTTGTGTTATCCATGTAATCAAATTCATAACAATCATTAGCGGTTTTTCATCTGATACAACTTAAGTGGCATTAGAGGATCAGCAATACAATGTCTTGAACTGTAATAAAAGTGCAGTAAAATTGAGCATGATCAGTGATTGGATGGATGGCAATAAGCACAGCCTTGATGATGTCTTCTTGGGTAAAGAACTTTACACACCTTATCCCATTCAATTGAAGTGATAATGAATTCTTGACTATAAGAAGTCTCAGATATTGTAGTAAGAGTGGTAGTGAAAAATAGACGACTAGCAGGCAACTAGCAACGTATGAAAAGGAAATTTGGTGACCTATGGCATACTGTAGAAATTAATTAAGCATTATGAAGTGCATTGAGCATGGTGAATCTGTGGAATGTACAATGAATGTTCAAATTTCACTTACTTATCATATCTTACTCCAATGGCACTAATACTAACACATTATTCATCAAAATTTTGACCATACTTTTTTGTAAGGCACTTTGCAAGAACCATCCTTTCACTTAAATCAGATGAGAATGAGAGAATGAATAATTGAGGCACAATAACAGAGATATGATACAATAATGCAACACCTGTTGCACAAGATAATGTTTCCCTTATATTCACACATCAGCTTGTTAAAGATCATGATGTTATACAGTAAATTCCAGACAAAGTCAACACTCTTAAGGTCAACTTCTGTTTAAAGTCAACACTTCTTGTTGGTCCCAAATTTTCTGTTCTTTATCAAAATTATCTAAATCTAGATAAAGTTGACCTTGCTTAAAGTAAAAAAAGAAATTCCTGGTCCAATGGTGTTGACTTTATTCGGACTCCAATGTAAACTTATATTACAGACATAAAAAAAATGGCATCATGCACAATGTGAAACTCATCTTTTGATAGCATACACACCATTTAATAAAAATTGGCAATATTTTAATAAGCTATAAATGATATTGAACCACATCACCGTGACACTATTGATCTTAATATGATGATAAAACATTTCCAAATCCTTTTTGCTTTGGAATGGTGAAATATACCATTACTATTCATCAGCAATATAACTTCACATAAATATTCCACACATGCGTACATTCATTTTCTCATATAAATAATTGCAAATTCCACACAAACTGCGCATATATGAATCAACAATTTACCACTACAATTATAGTCCTGTCAAATATTCTAAACACCTGCTATAAGCCACCACAAACATGTTTCATTGTGGTTGCATTTGCCACAGTGTCTATTACCAACTGTACACTTGGTACTAATGTCACAACAATAAATATACATATAAAAAATATATGTGACCCACTGCCTCAAAACAGTTTTATGTTGGGATGAAGGGGACCCCGAGAAGTTAATTAATAACAAAAATGATAAGAAATATGATCTTATAGTTTTTTAAATGGAAGAAATTGTTTTTACTCTCCAACATAACGAAGAGAAATGAACCCGAAGGTACATATTTATGTACATCAACTCATTTCCAGCACCTGGTCCATCCCCACATAAAACCGCTTTGAGACAGTGGGTCACAGATAAGGAGATAGACGAGACAATTGATCTCTCCAGCCCACAAAAGAAGATCAGAGGACCCATGCCTAGACATTTAAATCAAGGCCGGGACAAAAATTAAGTAAAGTAGCTCTTGACAGAGTAGCTTACGATTGTAGACATTAAAGAGAAACAAACTATATAACACGTGATAGCTTTACTGCTGGTGTAAGATGAAATTGAAAGGTTTTAACTAATATAAAATTACACATATGACCTACCACCTCTCTTTGGCCTGTGTTTGTGTCATAAATGCCAAACATTAAATTTAAATTAAAAATAATTAAAATGACAAAGTTTATTAATTTTTATTTTCCAGTATAAGAAACTATATCTCTTCTCCTCGATAAAAGCATACCATTAAAATCAGTTTCATAATTCAGACTTTCAAATCAACATCTGGTTCCCTTGACAAAAAACCAGACTCAAGATTGTGGTTTACAAATAATTAACGATTTGGACTCAAGATGTGTATTTATTTCAGGGTCTGATAACTCTAAAACAGTTATGGTCTCAATGTTGTAACGGAAATACTCTCAAATCAACACAGAATATTGTTCATTCAAACAACATAAAAACAAAACCTATTCCAGTAAACCATAATGAAATGAAACTTTTAAAAATACAAAACATTTGAAATTACTCTTTACAATGCTGCATTTTGAACTACACTACTGTATACAGACAAACTACCTTTCTTCCATTTTGACTAGAAATATTTTACTCTATATCAATAGAATAAGCCGATCCCCTCCAAGTTGTCAAAAAGTCTCAAACTTGAGACTTCGCTTTATTCAAAATGAGAAAAAGGAATTTTGTAAGTGTATGATGACTTATTCCCATTTCTCCTTGTGGAGAATAGGGCACACATCTTCTCAAAGCTGTCCTGCCAGTTGCAACAGTAAAAGCATTCATCTAGGATGTTTGTAAGCCATACCTGCCTACTTGAAAATTTCAAAATCAGTAACCAACACAAAATTCATTAGAAATGAATGGTACAATTTCAGAAATACTAAACTAAACCATAAAAAAATGTTGCATACAAAATTTTATACGTAAAATAAACTTTGTCATCGATGGCCACCATTACGAGTTAGCGACCGGCATAGCTCAGCATGGGCATGGAATTGAGCGGCAGCGTTAAAGAAATTTTAAGATTTTAAGACAATTTTTTTTTCTTCTTAAAACTGCAGTAACAGAAAAAAAAATATTTTCGCTTATACTGCTCTGAAATCAAAATCCATAATATTTCTTCCATTTCTGTCATCAAATTTTTGAAATAATTACGAATGATCCGTAAAAGTGGGCAGGTATAGTAAGCATATGGTAGTATAGATTTGTATATGCTTCTGCAATATAATTTTCCCCTCCTTTTAAAATACCAAGCATGCTGATTTTAGATTATGACTTTCTTACAACATCAGCGCATTAAAGTGGTTTCAAGTGGACAGTGTAGCAGCGATAATAGTATAAAATGTACACAGAATACAATACAATAGAACTAATTAGTTTACAAATAGCTAGGAATCCTGCTTTCCACCACCAGTCTGTGATAAATGCCTGATGATATCCACCCAATCCCAGCCCCTCGGTCTATCTGTAGCGACACCAAATCGATCCATTATGCGTCTTTTCTGTGACTTCGATAACTGCTCTTTCTTCTCTTTCACCATCTTCACATCCATGTCAGCACTTATCACCTCCTCACCAACTTGCACATCTGCCTGTGGTGGAGAGAGTCAAAATTTAAGTTGAGCAGCGAAAGACAGTCTTCAAATGGATAATTATTGCAAATGGAATTTAAATACAGTCACATCTCTCAAACTCAAAACCTCTCTCCCCAGCATTTTATCTGGATTAGAGAGACACCCGGATAGTGGAATCAGTCCCTAAAGTGTACAAATAAAGAAAAAAAAAATCCGTCCACAGGCTCCATCTCCACATAATGGAGACATCTGGATTGTGGAGTTCCGGATAAGAGTAGAGAGACACGACTGTAGTTTGGATTCCCCTAAAACATGTTGCAAAACTGATATCTTTCATTGCCTCTCAAAAGGGGTTATCTCTAACTCTAAAAGAATCAACGAAAAATTGTAAACTTTTATACATATATTAACACACAAACAAACAAACAAACAAAAAAAAAATACAAAACAAAACATCAGTGGAATATATTGACCTTTAATCTAGTGCAAGGTCTGAGTTGAATGTAAGTTACTTTTGGATTTTGCAATAGTAATGGATTAGTGCTTTCAAATTGCAGACATTAAACAAAAAAAAAAAAAAACCCTTTAAAAAACAAGATATTTTGACAAAACTGATTTTGGCTTAAACTTAAACTATTTCCACTGTCCAATATTTTAAAACTAGGAGTAAGTAGGTTGAAACCTTGGGGATTCCCTGTTAAAAATGAAACTGCATAGGATGCCTTGTTGGGTAGCCAACATATCATGATGGCGACAATCACTGATAACAGGATGCTGTTGAATGCCAATTAAGGTTCATATGGTCAAATCAACACACATGTATATAGTACAAGGGATAAAAAGGAAAAGATCGAGATCAAATCTATTGAAAACACATATATGAGCACTATTCCATGCATACAAATACACATTCATATAAGGACAATAAATATTACCTGGCGAGATGGAACAAAGGAATCTGGTTGATCAGCTAGTAAAGTTTCGGCATTGTCCTTGGTCCACTCAAACAAAGTGAAAGTCATTGACATTCCTAGAAGATCGTTTGCCTATATTATAAAGAAACAATAATAATAATAATAATAATAATAATAATAATAATAATAATAATAATAATAATAATAATAATAATAATAATAATAATAATAATAATAATAGATCTTTATTGTCCATTTATTTTTATTTTTTATTTTTAAGCGTTTTACGGCGCTTGCAACACATAAGGTCATATCAGCGCCAGTAAAAAGAAAGAAAATGGGATAGTAAAAAGTTCTAGAATTACAATTAAAGCACAAAAGAAAAGGTATGACAAAGGGGAACTGGTTCAAATAAGGAACAGATGTAGATTCCAAGAGCACACCGTCAAAGTACTTAGTTTGAGAATCACCTACTCATCCAGACACAAGCACAGGTCCCAACTAAGAGGAATACACTCAAATGTTTACCAATCATATAATATAATATGTAAACTAAACATAATGCATAACAGAGAGATGATTTACAAGGAAAAAAATATCATCTCCCAAAACTATAACTATACATTCGACTGTTTCCCTCCCAGCCAAGGAACTCCGGCAAGGATCAGGACAAAACTAAGTAATCTCATTCCAAGACAATGACAGGTAACAATTGGAAAACGGGTATGGGGGGATAGAAGACACAGCATGTACCTCCCTGCCCACTATGGGAGGTCAGGATCCCCACCCAGTTATTGTCCATAAATATGGCAATTTGTCATTTAGTTACACTTGTTATAACGTTAAACGATAACTGTAACATTGAACAGATATTTCACTCCTACTTATTTTCTCTCTCTCTCTCTCTTTCTCTCTCTCTCTCTCTCTCTCTCTCTCTCAATAATTTTCTTTTACAAGGATAATGATGAAAACTAAGCTGTCTTTAAAAAAATTGAAAAAAAAAACAAATGAAAATAACCGAAAAAAAAAACAAAAATAGAGGGATATATATATATATATAATATATATATATATATATATAAATATATATATATATATATATATATATATATATATATATATTCGTGAGAAATAAATATACATGGATCATATAGAGTGCTCGACAATTAAGGAGTGTGAATTATAGTTATTATCTCACCATTAAAAAAAAAAAAAGAGATTTTCGACAACAAATCTATTTCAGCTGGTACAATAGCTCGAAGAAACCATTGCACCGACTGAAGCAGATTAGTTGGCGATAATCTCTTTCTCTTTTTTTTTAAGGTGAGATAATATATAAATATATATATCGAGAGAGAGAGAGAGAGAGAGAGAGAGAGAGAGAGAGAGAGAGAGAGAGAGAGAGAGAGAGAGAGAGAGAGAGAGAGAGAGAGAGAGAGATAGAGATAGAGATAGATTAAGCTAGATGCAACAAAAGACTCACCTGTTCTATCAATCCGGCTTGAATTGCTTCTTTGACTGATTGTATTCTGAAGAGATAAAAATAAAAACCTATTAAAAATACTTTAAAAAACACAAACACTAAGTTGAACAGCAATGATGTAACCACTAAGAGAGTGTGCAAAAAGTAAAACAAAACAAAAAAAACCCAGTAAACTTTTGATTGATGAGTCTTAAAACAAAGAAAAATATGGAGATAAATAGAGAAAGAAAATAAAAACAAACAAATTTAAGACCCCCCCCCCCCATTTCATTTTCAACACACACACACAAAAAAACCCCCCAAAAAAACCCAACCCCCTACCCCGAAAAATAATAAAAATACAAAATAAAAAAAAAAAGAAAAAAAACGAACAAAAAGAATAATAAAACAAAACAAAAACAATAAAAATGCAAACACATAATTTACAATAAATAAAACAAATAAAAAAAGCTGTATTTGAATTAAAATTATAAAAAATAATATAAAATATAAAGACAATCACTACATTAAATATACATTCTATAATAGATTTCAAAGAGGGTTGCGCAGGGCTTGTGTGACACATTCGCTTTCAGATCGGAAGGTCCTGGGTTCAAGCCTCGCTCGACGCATAGTCGAGTCCCTGTAGCAGGCTCTTTACTCACATCTCACTGTACTCAGGTGTAAAATGAGTACCTGGGCGTTAACAGCATTGTCTCTGTCCGACAAAATTGTAATATCGCCTATCAGATGTCATGTCTCGTCCTACATGTTAGATGTTGCTGTTGACCAGGGACCCGTTGTAAAGCACTTTGAGCACGTTTAGTAGATATTACACTATATAAAATCTCAAAAAAAAAATAAATAAATAAAAAAAGGCTGAAAGAATTCCACAAATTCCCAATCCTTCAAATTTATTCCATTTCCCACTTTTCAAATTTGTTGTCCCCTTCCTCTATGTAAATGACAACACAACAAATCCTTACATATGCTTGTTGTAGAAAAGATCTAAATTAACTGTTGGTAGCTCATCAGGGTAGCTCTCTGACCATGAAATTTCTGTGATGAAAGACTTGTTGGCACCATCTTCTCCTATCTGAGATTTACATCATTACAAGGGGAAAATATCGGTTGATGATTGGAGGTTGGTCAAATAGCAACAATGGTCACATAGACATACACGAGACTGAAAAAATCACTACAAATCATATCTAAAACCAAGGTTGAGTTGATTACATACTACAGCTCAGAAAAAGAAGAACGTTTTGTATATAGTATAGAATGATTGTTATATGATCACATTTAAATATGATTTTCTAGTTTTCGAATACTTTTCCATCCATGCAGTTTGTCCAACACGACTACATTAATCACAAAACTCAAACTCGGAGTTATGTCCTAGAGTAAGGCATTTTACATATATCAACCCATTTAATTCAGATGTAAATAAGTACATGATTAATGACAGAAACAGTTATTGTAAGAAGGCTGACAGACCATTTGAACTGTGGCAGAGACATTGTGAAGCGCATTGAACATGGTGAAAAAGAAAAATGTGAATATTGTCTGCATTTGATTTGAACTTTAACCTTGCAAATACCATTACATATTATAAGCAGACATAAATATAAAATGACTACATTTTCAAAAGATAAGGGAAAGAACTTAACAGAGTAAACTTTTCTAGTATCCCCAACAAAATGGATACACTCAAAGGTTACAAAATGAACATTAAATCAAAAACCTAACCCCATAGTGTATATAATTGATAAACGACATACAAGGATAAAATAAAATCTCTTACAAAAAAATAATTCATCTGGCTGTTCCCCTCTCAGCAAGACGTGGGACAGGGCCCAAATGACATCAGATTTATTCCAGAGCAAGGACATTATAGCTCCCTTTAGCGCCACAAGGCCCACGGAACCAGAGTTTATCCCAGTTTGTATAGTGTGAAATGGACAATAACAATTGTTTACTACCCTTTGGACAGGATGATGGTTTATTGCAAAGTACTTCCCCCTACATCTAACAGGCCCAGCTACCCAAACACTGCTGGGTGGGCAAGGGGGAAGGGAGGGGGGGGGGGGGGGGAAAACTTCACATGAGCTCAATCTCAGTCCCTTTGCATGTGAAGCAAGTGCTCTACCATCTAAGCTATCAGTGCCCCAACACAAAGCTTCAAGGAAAGGATAAATGATATAGGGGGTAGAAGAGATAACAAAAAAGAATTCACCCTGAAGTGTTTGGTTGTTCAATCAATGCATTATGTTTTATGCCTGTGATTCTGTGATGGCAAAAAAAAAAAATGTATCGCCCGAGAAAGAGAGGGGAGGGAGGGAGGGAGAGAGAGAGAGAGAGAGAGAGAGAGAGAGAGAGAGAGAGAGAGAGAGAGAGAGAGAGAGAGAGAGAGAGAGAGAGAGAGAGAGAGAGAGAGAGAGAGAGAGAGCGCTAGCTATGCCAGAATATTTGATCCATTGTAACTAATCATGATCCTGTTTACAAACCTTATACTGAAAAACACATTCACTAATCTGCTTGAAACAGTCATCTCCATCATAAATTGACATTAGAACTTCCCTCTCCTCCTGGTGAATTAAAAAAGTAAAGTCATTTAAGCTTGATGTTTTCATTTCGAACTCATTCTGAATAGTCTTCTGTGGCAGTATAATTCTTTTTTTTTTTTTAATTTAAATATTTTAAATATTGATAATTACATGGAATTGATGTAAATCAAAATAATAATTACAGTAGCTACCAACAGGTAGTCTAAACCCGCTTAATTTGACAAGAAAGACACAATCATTGATCAATCGGAAGTCCAGTTAGAAATTAACAAGTAAAGATTTTAAATACTTCAAAAGTAGCAAAAGTCAGTTATAGTAACTGTGGTCTAAAGGAAAAGCTTTGTTAACAACACAACATGATGGACAAACAAAATCAGGACAATCTCTTTTTTCAACTGCTAGTGTTAAGTGTTAGAAAGGCAACGGTTCTGTAGCAGGGGTTATGAACTGAGTCAGTCTGATATGAGCAAAACAAAATTTCTTCTGAACTCTTCTTCTATTTCTTTTTCATCAGTTCCACCCTCTGCCCAATGTGCACGCACATTGGAGTTTGAGTCCGAATAGCCAAGGGAGACTATTCAGACTTGTGTCCGAACTGTCATTTCGGTTTATTAATATATATTCCTCAGACTGTAATACTCAGTAAATTAGAGATATTTTCACGATTATTTAAATACTGCTCTTTCCTAGACTTTAAATGTTATGGGAATGTAATAACAAATTGAATTTAATATGGTGACAATATGAAAAGAAACAGCACAGTTTAGCAGTTGTCAGCTAGATCATTATTCATTATGCCGATGAAAACAACCCGCTGACTCATTTAAACACTGAGGAAAAAAAATCAACCTCAATTCCCATCAATTTCCTTGACACAGTTGTTAGAATTAACAAAAGAAGACCTATAAAATTGACAAGCAGGCAGTGATTATATGGACTATGATTAATAATTTACTTGCAGATTGAAGCCATTTGGCATGAAAAAACTTGAAAGAAAGCAGATTTGGCATCTTTCCTTTTTGTACCAGACTGTAAATTACTGTAAATTCATCAATTAGATTTTAGATTAATTTTGTACATCAGTGAATTTCATTAGATTTAGATCATTGGCTTTGCTTGGGACGTTTGACTTTGGGTAACATTTATCCCCATTTATCTAGCAATCTAAATTAATCTTCTAAATGACATTCACTGCTAAATGTCATTACTATTACACCACCACTACACTTCACTTACTTAATTGACACAACACTACTAACACTCACACAACTATTCTCAGTCTCACTCAGTTCTTCCAGATTCCTTAATTTACAATTTAATTATATTACAACGAGATGTTGCTAGATATCTATACACAATAATCCACTGAAATACACTCAAGAAATAAACACATCATTAACTTAATAAAAAATACAAAAATATTCCTACAATAGCTGGGTAGTATTATAATTCCCAACACCAATACGAGAGAGAGACCAAAAATGCGTGTGATGTGATCAGTTAGACTGAAAGATTCCAAGTGATCGGTAACTGGAAGGTTCATCACTCATATTGTGTTGTAGAATATAGCCTTCTACTTCTACACCATTATCACCGTACGGTGAAAATAGTCTGTCCGTACGGTGAAAATAGCGGCTTCCCCATAATATTCACTTATTGACAGACATATCCCAGCGTCTGGGAATATATGAACTTTATGAACCCCTTTTTGTCACATAACCAGCATGGGTTTCTTAGTGGACGCTCTTGCACTACACAACTCCTTGATTGTATTGGAGAATGGACTCAAATGCTTGACAATGGTATGCCGGTTGATGCCATCTACCTAGATTTTGCAAAATGTTTTGATTCTGTCCCTCACCAACGCCTACTTATAAGCTTGAACAATAGGGAATTAGTGGCAGTGTGTTGGGATGGTTGCAAGATTTTCTGCTAAACTGAAAACAGCGAGTAGTGATTAATGGTGAAGCATCAGGATGGAAACCAGTTCTATCTGGGATCCCCCAGGGTAGTGTCTTGGGCCCAGTTTTATTTATATGCTATGTAAAAGACATGTCCGAAGCAGTAAACTCCTTCATAAAAATGTTTGCAGACGATGCCAAAGTTATTTCATCTGTAAATAATGTCAAAGAAGCTGGCCGACTGCAAGATGACCTAGACACATTTCAGTTGTGGTCTAAAAAATGGCAACTCTGTTTCAATGCAAATAAATGCAAGGTTATGCACCTAGGAAACAACAACAGCCAATATGTCTACAGGATGAAGGATAGTAAGGGAGTTGAAATCAATTTGGAAAGTACTTTATGTGAAAAAGACCTTGGTGTATATGTGGACCCCAAATTGAATTTTAGCCAGCACTGTGAAAAGACTGTTAACAAAGCAAATAGAATCCTGGGACTTGTCAGAAGATCTTTCGACTATATTGACAAACCCATATTAACCACTCTTTTTCAAAGTCTAATACGATCACACTTGGAATATGGAAACTGTGTATGGTCCCCCATCAATAAATCAGATGCTTTACTTATTGAAAATGTCCAACGCCGAGCCACCAAACTTGTTCCCGAATTTCAAACCTCAGCTACGAAGATAGACTCTGAGCATTAGACCTCCCTAGCCTCATGTACAGAAGACTCAGAGGAGATCTAATTGAAACTTATAAATCGACCAACAGTCTCTATAAAGTAAACGTAGAAGATTGCCTCACATTTAACAAGGACAAAAGAACAAGAGGCCACTGTTATAAACTTGCCAAACAAAAATTTTAAAATTGCCGTTTAAAAATCCGCAAAAATTTCTTTAGTCAGCGAATTGTTGAGACATGGAATAGCCTGCCTGAAAAAATAGTTACAGCGCCAAGCATAAACAGCTTAAGGGCTAAATCTGTGTCACAGTTCTCCCATTCACCTGTGTGACCGCTAGTTATCGTTTGTGAGCTGCAGGCTAAAACCATGACTTGGTTAAATTGAGATATCTCTGGTGTTTATTTACAGAATTGGATAAATTAAATACCAAAATATAGGGCATTGAATGCTCTATCATTTGGTACAATTACCATTTCCCTCCTTAACCCTCTCGTGTTCAGATTATTTTTGGGGGAGTAGATAATGAGTTCCCTATATGGCCATGTCAATCATGTAGACATCCTTTGATGATATAAGCCTACCCTTTGATATCTGCAGTCGCCTTTTCGTTTTCTACGGTCACTCATGACTAAACTCATGAAACGATTTCATAGGTCCGTCCATCACCACATTTCAAACTTTTGTTCTCGTGAGTTTTTAAGTTTTTTGATTGAAGAACGATTGGCTTCAACGGTTGGTCGTTCTGACAGCTCACGTGTCAACAATACATTGAGTCATCGCTGAAACAGTGGAAGATGCTTATCGCATAGTTGCATCACAATCACCACGTTGTTGAATAAATTATCCAGGCATGGTTGATAGGTAAAAAAGCCAAATTATGTTCTAGTTACATTTGAAACAAACAAAGTATATCACTGATCTCGTATTATTGAGATATAAACAATGATATAAAAATCAAGAAAATCGGCCGATAAATAAAAAAGTTGCAGAAAAAAGCTAAAATAAATAAAAGCAATTTCAAAAATCAAATTTGTTCGTAAAACAGTTGGTTTTCAACCGATTTTCCTGAAATAAGCAGATTTCAACAATGTGACTTTCAAATTCCTCAGAATTATATTTTTTACTTTTAGATTTTAGGCCTACTCAAAAAGGTGTTATATTCCCTGCATAACAATAGCGTAATACATGGACAGCGAGAAGATAGCGTGTGACTCACAATTCTCCACGAATGGACGGTGGCGGTCGATCAAAGAGGTGTACCAAATTTATTTATCAACTACTTTTGTTAGTGTTAACTTTACAAAGTAATAATTTCGCATCAGAATAAATAACTCTGAAGTTCCTATCTCTTATTACAATAAAATTGATACCAAGAATGACAAAATCGCCCCACAAATAAGGGAGTTATAAATCATTCATAATATTTTTTAAATTTACAAAAAATGGTACCAACGTCATTTTTCATCACCAAAGCTGTAATTTTCCCCCGATTTTTACCAAACAAAGTGCAATGTCAATGATTTTCACCCGCAAATAAAATAGGATTAAATCGCAATTTCTACAACATATTTCATTTTCTGCCGGCAAATCTATAAAAATCAAAGCTGAAAACATCATGCGACAGTGACAGTGCCTGTCATTTCCTTCACAACGATTGGATTTTACTTACTGAGGCCAGTTTTGGCCACCCCGCCCATGAATATTATGCCGTTGTCGGTTTTTGTCGGGTAGAATCTTAAAGAGTTAAATTCAATTAGAAGATATTGTAATGGAAAGCTTAATTTTAGTGGGCAAGAAAATCAAGCCGTTTATCATCATTCATGAAAAAATTCCCTTAAAACATAAATAATCATAAAATTGAATCATTTTCCTTTCAAATGATACCATTTTCAACTTTCAAAACTGCTTCCAGGATACCCTTTGAGCATTCCATAAAATCACACTCATTTCAAAATCTACCAAAGTAACGCCATTTCAGCTTGGACTGCCGGGTCAGTGTCGGTCATTTGCTCCTAGCCTCGTGACGTCACAGTGTTTCAGGGGAATCCTCTTTCGTTTTTTCAGTCAGCTGGTGTCCAATTTCAGGCTGATTCCTATAGTTATAGTTATAGTTATAGTAATGTTTGGGGTGTTTTTAAGGCATAAAAAATTGAATAACTCTGCTTCTATCTAGAGAGGTGGGCCTTTGGCCTACCAACCTCCGCTGCACGTCCAACTCGCCTTGAGCATGCATTCACGTAAAATATAAAGATTTTTTTTTAAAACCTACCTCTGTTTCAAAAACTAGCATCTTTCAACTTTCTAAGAAACATTTTGATTTTTCAGAACTTTAGTTCGTTAAAAAAATACCAGCCAATCTGACCCGTTGAGTCGAATGAAAACGAAATTTTGTTGTTTACACGGTTCAAAGGAAATGCCGTAAATAAGCTTTCATGGACTTCCTGTGTTGTTTTTACAGTGTCACGTGACCGTTTTGAGAAATTTGACGTCTGCTACAAATAATTAGACCGGTGGGGGGTAGATATTTTCGTTGGAGCAGAAAAAAAGTGAGTATTATTTCTTGTACTTGTAAAGAGGCCTAGGGTCCACCAGCAGACCAGTTGATTGAATGAAAGAGAAAAAGGCCTTTTTTATCCGCCGCCACCACCACCTTGAAAGAGTGGAGGGGGGGGGGGGGGTGTGCATGCCGACGAAAGTGTCGCTTGGTGACCTTGGTGACGTAGAGCATCTCAAGGATACTGGCAGTTGCAGGTGTTCTTAACCCCTTAACAGCGAAGCTAATTTTTTGCTTTTAGATAATAGTTTGCTTTTATCTTTATTATCGTTTCCACCAAGAGAGCAGTCAGACTATCGCAACTCGGACTTCAATTGTCTATAATCGTTTTGCCGTTACTTGTCTTTTGACGATAGAAGATTTGGTGTTAGGTCAAAGATCGAATTTCGCCGCTAAAAGGTTGCTTTGCTACTGGGTTTGCTCTCCCCCCCCCCCCCCCCCCAACCTTTTTTTTCATTTTTTTTTTTCACCTTAGTATTGTTGGTTGCTGCTATTTCCTTTTTTATGATTAGCAAGTGCCGTAAGAGTCTCACAGGATGCAGGAGTACTGCAATTAACCCTTTGCCAGTGACACTGATTTTTTTGTTTTCAAATAATAGTCTTCATTTATATTATTTTTTAACGCAGAAAAACAAAAACGTTTCCACCATAAGAGCAGTAAGAATATTGATAAAAAGCGCTTTGAGCACGTTGGGTGGATATTGGCCTATATAAAAGCTCATGTTTTTAAATTGTATTTTGTTTTTTGTCTTTTGATGAAAACGGTAAGATTTTATTTTTGGTCCAAGTAAGATTGATATTCGCCTTTAAAAGGTTAAGTTGTTTTTGTTTTTTTTCAGGTTTTTGTTTTTTTTTCAAATGCCTAGTGAGAGAGAAAAAACAAAACAATCATACATGTATCTGCAAACAGCAGAACGTTTTCATTTTACAATGAGATGGGAAGGGGAAGGGATAACACTATGGCGAGAGAGAGAGAGAGAGAGAGAGAGAGAGAGAGAGAGAGAGAGAGAGAGAGAGAGAGAGAGAGAGAGAGAGAGAGAGATGGGCGGGGGAATGGGGGGGGGGGGGGGATAGTAAGGGGGAATGGGAAAAGATGAAAGAAACAATGGGTTGCCTGATGACGTAGATCAAAGGATTGTTACAGTGGTGTTCACGGTGCGTACTTCGTGAAATTTTACCCTTTTACAGTGACACTGATTTTTTTCTCCAGATTGCTTATGCAGAATAAATCGTTTCCACCAAGAGAGCAGTAGTAAGAGTATATTTCGACTCGGGCTTCAATTAAACTATAAATCGCAAAGCTTGTCTTTTAATGATAACATTAAGACTAAGATCTGGAGTTTGGGCTTGGGGAGTGTAAAATGGAATCTCGCCATTAATGGTTAAAATTGTTTTGATTTTTAAAAAAATAACACACACACACACAAACACACGAGCGTGCGCGGTCACGACAGCGAGGACCATCTTTTGCTTGTGTTGCAACGGTAAACCAGTTTACGTGTACGTAGATCCTGAGGCTAGATGCCCCGTTACCGTGTACGTAGGCACTCCCCCCCCCCAAAAAAAGAAAGAGACACACACACACACACTCACACATACACACGCACACACTGACACACACACACACACACACACACAGTCTCGCATCCGCTACGAACTAATTTTGCGCACCAATTTTTACTGCACTAATGCACCAAATTGCATACCTATCTAGGGACACTTTTTTCCGCATCTTTTTCTCAATAAACTTTTTTAAAAACCTTTGTTTTGCTTGCACTGCACCGGCACCAGACAGACGTAGTAACAGATGGAAACCCACACGATATCGCGAGGAATGAACCATGAAAATATTTAGGATATAATTTCAAACACAACTTTTGAAATTCATCAAGGATTGTCTAGTACCGAATGTTTTTTGATAGAAAACAAATGTATCTTCAAATCTAAACTGCTTTTGACGGTAAGCGGAAAGTTTTTTATTTATTTTTCTGTCCAAACGAATGATTTGTCCTGGTATAGAAGCTAAGTATTGGTAACACCGGCGCAGCTCTCTATATAACCTAGAGACAAAAATCAAATGGAATTGGACTTGACGCTCACTCCTCACCTGTTGCATCTCATTTGAAGACATTTCTTGTGAAATTAAATATGATTATGGTGTCAAGGAAAAAATCATTTATTCAACGACCAAAGCACTCAATAAAACAAATATTTGTCAATGTATTGTTCAGTTTCTATGAACGATGCGTTCTATGAATGCAAAATGCAAACATCTGTCTGAGGCTGATTGATACTCCTGTGTTACTGTATTGATTTATGGATGATCTCCCCTGTTTGGTAGCATAAAGATTTCGTGTTACTATATCATCGACGTTTGACTGAAAACAAACAGAAGAAATGAACAGAATATTAACAACTGAAAAAAACCCGAAATAAATAAAACAAATGGAATCGGTACTGTTTCATTTACATAGGAATTACATGTCTTTTGAAGAATAAACTTATTGAATGAGAATAACATGTCACAAAAGATTTAAACGAATCGAAACATTTACCTATATCCGGCGAAGTTTGTTTATTGTTTACCAACGCCCAAGAGTTAGTTGGTGAGAACCTGTTGACCACACACAGGGAAGCTAGACGTAATCAGTAATCTATATTATTGGATCAAACTTATTATTTTTTATTAACATTATCTATCTATCTAGTACTATCTAGTTTTCGTTGTCAGGTCTCCTAAAACTTTGATGAGAACCGGTAGTTACGAGAAACCGATTCAATTGTAGTTGTAGACAGGACACTGACTTACTTTACTGTCACCAGCGACGGAGGAATGGAATTATGAATAAAATAAATTGTTATTTTCAGATATAAATATAATCATTAATTTGATACAAGGAGGCTTGGAATATACTCTTTATTATAAGAAGGCGACTATTAAAAATGACAGAGGGATGGATTTTACTCCTATAGACTGGTCATTAGAATCGGGTGAGTAAAACTTAAAACCTCTGTTTGTGAGTAAAAGTAAAAAAACCTCACTTAGAAATTTTTGCCCTGATACTGATGGCACTGATTTTTGTAAGGTTCCTGTTGTGACCACTTATATTATAAGAAGAAGAAGAAGAAGTTTATTTTATAAATATAAATAAACTTTAAAAACAAAAAAAAAAAACAAACAAAAAACGAAACAAAACACTGATTCAAATAATAGTTAAAATACAAACAAACAGAAGTAATAAAAAAAAAAAAATATTGAAAAAAAATGTTAACCTCATTGGGGATTTGAACCCAGGACCTTCCAAACAGCTTAACCACTACGCCTCAAATCCACTTGACTTGTGGAGATATGTAATCATGTCTACTTAGGAGAAATTGTAAAAGTTAAAAGATTAGAATTCTACTTTTATTTTGTTATTTTGAATGTCAGTTGCATATTAGAATTAGAAGAAGAAAAAAAGAAGACATACAGATGATTGTTATCTTAGGTGTCACTCTGTAGAGCAATATCTATTATTTTTTTTTCTCTGTGCCGTTATCTAGTCACTTCGATTTATTTTGATTTATTGACAAGTACAAAAAATTAATGCAAATGAAATAACAATAATGGTATGAGTATGAGTATGTAACAATAAACGTATAATCTATGGTCAATTGGAAGTCCAGTTTGAGATTTAAAAGAAAAGAGTTAAAACCCTTCATAAGGAACAAAAGTCTATAGTCTAAAGGAAAACCCTTTCCAACAAGTTTTCACAATGTCCAAATAATATCAGGACAAGATAAATACATATTTTTGATAGTGTTAGACGGGCAACAATCCTCTACAGTCACTTCAATATGGGAAAAATAGAATTTCCTCTGAACTCTTCTTCCACTCTCTGCCCACTGCCCGCACTGTGTCCCACCTGTGTTTGCACAGGCACATTGGAGTTAGAGTACGAATAGCCACGGGAGACTATTCAGACTTGAGTCCGAATTGCCATTTCGTTACAGACAGGATGAACAGAAACGATCAAAATGCCCAGTGTGTGATGTATGGTTCACACCTCACTATTCCTGTAACCTGGTGCATACCATTTTGTATACATTTGAAAACTAAGAGTAAGAGAATTAAAAAAACAAACTGAATTATGAGCATTGAACATAGACTTAGCAAAACAATCTGAATCCACTTATAAGCATGAACCGGCTATAAGCACGCTTTGCTTGATTCCTGAGGATTGTGATTATTTCAGAGACCACACTGTATTTTCTATTTTGTGTTTTTCTTTCTTCTTTGCCCGAGTGGCTCGCAATTTTTCTTTGACCATTATTTAATGGATCTAAATATCTGCATCAACCATAGAATTAAACGAATGAGAATACGTACGAAGCCTAAAAAGTGTCCACCAATGAAAGCATTCAGCGCCATTTTATTGTTGGCTGAGAATGTAGTCATTACCATTCATTCGGTCTCTATGTCAACATAACGACACAAGAAAAACAACAAACAATATCAAAATCCACAATAAAATGTTCCAGAACTGTTGTGTATATTTATGGCACAATGAAGCTGTCAAAAAATGAAGTTAGAGAATGTGTGTAATCATGTATTATAATAACCTGTAATGTGTTTTCCAACCACCACATCATCTACTACAACAACCACCACCACAATATCATCACTAACACTACTACTACAACCACCAGCCCCACATCATTATCACTACCACTACTACTACACCACCACCAGCACATCATCATCACTACCACTACTACTACAATCACCACAACCACATCGTCATCACTACCACTACTACTGCAACCACACCACCACCATATCATCATCATTACCACTACTACCACAACCACCACCACCACTACTACTACAACCACCACCACATCATCACTACCTCAACTACTACAACCACCACCACAAATAGCATCACCACCACTACTACCACAACCACCAGCACCACATCATTATCACTACCACTACTGCACCACCACCAGCACATAATCATCACTACCACTACTACTACAACCACCACAACCACATCGTCATCACGACCACTACTACTACAACCACCACCATATCATTACCATTACCACTACTACTACAACCACCACTACCACCATATCATTACCATTACCACTACTACTACAACCACCACAACCACATCGTCATCACTACCACTACTACTGCAACCACCACTACCACCATATCATCACCATTACAACCACCACAACCACATCATCATCACTACCACTACTACTACAACCACCACCACATCATCATCACTATCACTACTACTACAACTACAACCACCACCACATTATAATCACTACCACTACTACTACTGCAACCACCACCACCATATCATCATCATTGAAATATTTTTTTTTTTTAAATTGAGCTTTATATAGTGCAATATCTACTAAATGTGCTCAAAGCGCTTTACAAGGGGTCCCTGGTCCACATTTAACATGTAGGACGGGACATGACGCCTGTTAGGCGATATTACAATTTTTCGGACAAAGACAACTCTGTTAACAGCCAGGTACTCATTTTACACCTGAGTACGGTGAGAGAATGTGAGTAAAGAGCCTTTTCCAAGGACTCAACTATGCGCCGAGCGCGAGGCTCGAACCCAGGACCTTCCGATCCGAAAGCGAGTGTCATACTACTAGACCACATAGCCGCATCATTACCACTACTACTACAAACACCACCACCACATCATCATCACAACCACTACTACTACAACCACCACCACCACCATATCATTACCATTACCACTACTGCTACAACTACAACCACCACCACATCATCATCACTACCACTACTACTACAACTACAATCATCACCACCACCACATCATCATCACTATTACTACTACAACCACCACCAACACCACATCACCTCACTAACACCAGTACTATAATCACTACCATTAGGTTTTGGAGCTTTACTTCATTTGAAATAAGGAAACTTTGGAATTGTATTTGGCATTGTGTTTATATATCATAATATAATTCTAATCAGTTATCTATTTAGAACTAGATACTATACAATATGTATGCCAAACACCACCCCAATTCCCCTTTCTTGTGTGCAGGAATTCCTCTTTCGGCATTGAAATTGAGTGTGAGAGAGTCATCACTACACTTAAACAACAGAAACAATTTAAAAACATGACTATGACACGCAACCACTCACACACGAGGCTATACTATTTATCCCTTTCTCTATATAGAACAGGACAAGACAAACAATAGCTTGACTCTCGCTACACTTTGCATTGATGTTTGTCGTCTCACGAGTTCAACTCTCGGTTGACCTGTCAATATTCCTTTTTGCCTCGGACGTAATCATTAATAGAATGTTGTGTGGTTTTGACCGTGAAGAAAACCTTAAGAAGTCACATTTATATCATTTTAGAGAGATCGTTTTGAATAATTTTGAGTTAAACGAGCGAGCAGCAACTTGTTTTCATGAACGGCCAATCAGCGCTTGTTTACTATAGTAACGCGATTCCCAGCCAACGTCTCAATGGCGGATATTTTTCTCATCGAGGCCGCTGGTTGGTTAGCCAATAAGAGCACCGTACGGTTTCCATTGGGTAAATTCCTTGGCATCAACAGAGTTTTCATTATAAAAATATCAGTTTTATTTATGTTTGCATTTTGTTTTTAAGGAGAAGGAAGTAACCAAAAGAAAACGAGCCATGTTGTGCAGGTGCCTTTTGTAAACCAGTGCTACACATGGGATTGTGGCCTTGCTTGTGTTTCTATGATTCTGAAGTAAGTCGTACGTCCTTTTACTACTACTACTACTACTACTACTACTACTACTACTACTACTACTACTACTACTACTACTACTACTACTACTACTACTACTACTACTACTACTACTACTACTATTACTACTAATGCTTTTACTAGTAATACTACTACTACTTACTACTAATAATATGGTGATAGTGATAATAGTATTATTGTTAATAATAATAATAATAATAATAATAATAATAATAATAGGTATTCCAGACCAAAATTTAGATAGCTTTAAATAGTAGTCCAAGACTTTTTATTTCAAACTATGTGTTGATTGATGTACAGAACAGAAGAAATTATTTAAAAATATTAAAAAATAAAAAAGTTATGGCCTTTCGAAATAGCGAGAAAAAGTACACTCTTTCGCATTGCAAAATACTCCATTTTTGAGATCTCATTCTAAGAAAAGTAAATGACTAAGAACCCAAAGGATCACTTTTACATAAAGACTTGTACCCACACACTTTGTCTAATTTTTTCCCGTGCGCTAAGAAACACGGTTAAAGAGCTATTGAGATCTGAAAATGGAAATTTTGTCATTTTTCGCAATCAAGGGAAATAACTGATTTTTCGTCAAATTTACCAATTTTCAAAAATTCATTAAAAAATAACTAAGGATAATAAATAGTGCAAATATACCTCAAAATAAACAGAAAATTGTAAACAATAAACAACATTTAACACTAGACCTTTTCATTTAGAAATACTCTTGAAATGAAATAAAATTTGGATGCCACAATCAAAAAATATAAAAAATCCATGATTTTCAAAAATTCATAGAAAATTTTGAAACAGCCACAGAATAACCATTTTAGTCTTAAAAGAATTGCAAAGTAATAAACTATGCATGGATGTAGCATATTCACAGTCAGACTGCAGCAGATAACCTTGAGAGCAATCTAAAAACTGGCCAAAAACGGTCGACCAGATAATGTTATTATTTATTATTATTATTATTATTATTATTATTATTATTATTATTATTATTATATTATTATTATTATTATTATTATTATTATTCATTCATTATTATAATGACTATATATTATATCATCATAATATATATATATATATATATATATATATATATATATATATATATATAATATAAATATATATATATATATATATATATATATATATATATATATATATATATATATATATATATATATATATATATATATATATATATATATAAATATATATATATATATATATATATATATATATATATATATATATATATATATATATATATATATATATATATATATATATATATATATATTATATTATTTGTTCTCATCTCGTTTTTTTTTACATATTCTCCTACAACATTGTTTGTCCAGAGTTCCTGGAGTCATCAGGGAGGTTGATTTGAGGTGATTCCTCCCAGACACCTCAAATCAACCTCCCTGATGACTCCAGGAACTCTGGACGAAACAATGTTGTAGGAGAATATGCAAAAGAATAATGAGGGGAGAACAAATAATTAATAATTCACTCCAAGAATTTGTCAGTCACTCTAACTCTACATGGTTCCAGCTAACTCCCCTCAATCATTCTATATATATATATATATATATATATATATATGCTGAGCTCTATACAGTTACATACACACACACACACACACACACACACATACATGCATACAAACATCATATGAGATCAAAGCCAAGTGCTGCCAAAATTAGATTGTCTTACAGTGTGCACATTTTCCCTTATTCGTGAATAATCTACTTTTTATTATACTGTAAGAGCTTGAAATATTTTTAAAAAGATGATAATTCTCATCTTTATGACAATATACATTAACTTTTGTTTTTTATGCCAATAGGGTGTTCAGCAAGTCTACAGATGATGTCTACACCAAAGACTTGGACGACCTTGACTGTGGAGAAAGGTTTCTTTTCTTTGCTTTTAAAAAAATTATGTTTTCTCATATGTTTTGCTTTAGATATCCATATAAATTTTTGGATACTGTTCTCTTATGATAGAGTCAGAGATAACACTTTATGCTGGATAAAAACCTCTCTAAGTTGCCAAGCTCGACAAGCAGTTGGGGACTGCATTTTGATTTTAGGAAATGTGACACCAAGTGTACCACTAAAATCCTTCATTAACCCACTTCTATTAATCTTCATTAATGACATTCCATAAAATTTGATATCTTGTTTCTGCCTTTTCGCAGATGAAGAAACAATTCAAAATGATAGAAGACAGTTAAGCGTTAATTTTTAAAAAATATATTCATTAACAACTAGAGAAAATATCTTGCTGAAATAACTTGGCAGTCTTTCAAAAAAGATTTTAATGTATGAGTCCTGTGTCTGAATAGCAAATGGAAAGAAAATTTGCTTGTGTATTGCAATGATATATTGTTGTTTCCTTGTTGGTTTATTCTTTTAACTTTTAGCTCATTATTGAGGAAGTTAATTGGAAGTTTTGAAATTGTGACCTCATTGTTTTTGTTTTGGCGTCAAATGTGTTCAGATTGCGTCATACTTATTAACAATCATTTTATATATAAAATTGTGTATATTTTTTTCCATTCAAATTACATTTCGATATGGAATTTAATTTATGTTTCTCATCTTTTCTTAATTTTTATTTGATATATTATTGTGTGCATTTATGTATTTTCAGTATATGGACAATTGACCTTGCCTTGATTTTGTACCAACACAAGATTTCACTGTCTTTTTCCACCATTATGTTGGGTGTAAATGCAGATCATGCTAAAAAGGTATTTAAAAAGAAATAAATCACTTTTAGCATTAAACGTTGATATTGCTTTTCGTTTTGTTTTGCTTTGTTAATTTTCAAAATCTGTCAATTGTATTTCATCTTAAAATCCAATAATTTAGTTTGCAATATAAGTTTTATAACATATCTGATACAGTTTGAATACATTGAAAAAGTGGATTTTTAAAGTATAGATTAATCGATTTCTGGAAGACTTTCTGATTATAAGAGAAGTGTTTATTTACACCAGTTAATTACAATGCCTTCTTTTTCGAAAGTAAACTTTTATGATGCATTCATTTTCACAGTTGCGTCCGATAATTTCTTTTTGAATGAAATTAATTGTTTATTTTATTAGATCAAATTCGTTTTTTAAAATCTTTTTTTTTTTTTTTTTCTATTCCAACAGGCTTTTTACAGACGAAATTTTTCAGAGGATGAAAGTCGTGTGGCACATATGTTTGAACTTGCCACCCAGAAAGGCATTCCTGTAGAGAAAAGGTTTTCTCTCTTCTTTCTTTTCTCTATTTAACTGTCTATGTAATGAAAAAAGTATTGAAGTTTTACTTTCATGCGCTTTTCAAATTTTTTTTTTGTCATTTAACCCTTTTGTGTTTACTATGTAGTTTCCTCCACACATTGATGGAAATGATTAATCCAAATCGTATTGCTTATGACAAAGTTATTTGATTATTTTGTCTTCAAATTTAATAAAGACAACCATAAGTCTCCTTCTTTTTCAATGTTCCCACAGCATTACTTGTTAACATGCTGATGTAAGATAATATCAGATTCTTTCAACACTATTGCCTCAATGCTGATTCTGTCAATATAATTTTGGATGGGTGCCCAGCATCAGCAATGTTAATATTCAATAAATGTAAATATCACAATTCAAAATGACAATTAATAAAGAATACCATTGAAATGGTTACTTTTTATTATGAATTTAATGGCAACTTAGGACAAGCTAATGGTGTAGTGGTAATTCAAATAACTTTGGATTGAAACATGGCGAGTTTGAATCCTAGGTGAAACAGGGATTATTTATTGTGGCCTCAGAGATTTAATGGTTTTGTTTGATGTAGTCTTATCACATATTGACTTTGAAATGGAGGTATCACCATTTAGCAGTGATGATGGTTTTCCTCGGATACGCGGAAATTCGTAAATTTTAGAGTATGTGGAGAGGAAATTCCTCCTATTAAATAAATTACATTTTCCTCAATCAAATGTACTGGCAGTGAGAGACTTGAGGTGTGGTTGAACAAATGGGTGTAGGTTCTCATTCTTCAGAAGTTAGAGTGTCAGTGATAGTTTATCATCTCAGTTGCTCTAAAGGTGCAGTAAAAAATGGATTAAAGGCAATCGTTCATAATTTTCCTCCTTTTTCACTTTTTGACACCATCAACACTGATTTAGATGAATTGAAATGTGTCAAAAAGAGCTTGAAACAAATATTCTTCCTGATAATTGCTGACAGTCATGTTTATATTCCCTTGCAGGAGAGTTGGCATGAATGAGCTTGTGCATCATTTGTCCAAGGATAATCCAATCATAGTCTTGGTGGACTGGACACAAATGCAGTGTTTAGGTTGTGATTCAACTGTAAGTATTAGCTTCATTGTTTTGTTTGGGATGTGGATGAATTGTATTTGACAAGTTTTGGAGATGGAAAAGAGAAACCACAATCCTTTTTCTTAATATTGATATTGATGATAATGTCGATGATGACGGTGTGATATTACAACTAACACTACTACTACTACTTCTTCTGCTACTACTACTACTACTACTACTACTACTACTACTACTACTACTACTACTACTACTACTACTACCCATACACTACTACTACTACTAACACTAGTGCTGCTACTACTACTACTACTACTTTTACTACTACTACTACTACTACTACTACTACTACTACTACTACTGATAAATCTTTATTATCCTCAAAGAGAAAAAACACCCTTATTTTGATGATATCAGTCAATATTGTTAAATTTTCACAGAGCGAAAAGCTTTTTCTTATTTTTCAGTAAAAAATATAATAGGTTTAGCTGATAACTTTTAAGAAAGACTAGAAGCTTATCAAATTGTAACAAACAATCATGTAGAAAGGAGTATTAATATGATGGTCCCCATGCAAAGTACATATATATAAAATAAGTGAAATAAAATAAAGTATGACAACTGTATTGTGTTTTCTTCTCCAAAACGTCAAGTTTTTAAAAGATATATCGTCATTCTATTTTTTTTTTGGTAAAGTGGAAAATTATCAATTAACAGATGTAAGACGGTTATAAATACTAGGATATCTAAAATTATCATTTTCATGTAATCTTTCTTATTTTGAAGCTCCTCGCTCTTTTAAGATTTATAATAATATGCTCACTTGAACTTTCTAGAGTTGTACAGCACCATCAAGTTGATTTCAATATAAAATTCTTTTTCACATTTTGGTTATAAGCTTGCAAGATGTTGGTCGTGTGTGACTTGTCGTCATGGACCATTTCAGGGTAAGTAGACTTTGTTAAAGCAACAATTTTTTTACTGTAGTAGTCCTTTAACCACATTGTTGGCGTCAGGTGGTAAAACACCTAGCAATCATAGTAATACAGATACACAATTTTCGTTTTCTATTTGTGTGTTTATGTAGCCAATTTAAGGTTTCTTTCCACGGGGATTTAGACCCTCCCAACTCCCTCTTCCCCCCCCCCCCCCCAAGCATTTCTTAGGAAAATTTGCCAGAAACAATTTTGTGTTACCTTTATATGTTATAAGGGACTGATGCATCATAGATTTATGATTATTTTGCATTTTCAATAATCAAATAACATTTTAATGTTATGAATAAATTATAGAGAAAATTTCAATAAATACAACCGGAGAGGTTAAAGATTATTGAATTAAAAAAAAATCAATTTTCGACAGAGGGTTGTTCACACAAGATTCTCATCGGACCACATTGGGATGACCAAATTTAAGACTGATGAAAGGCTTTTACTCAATTTCAGTTTTGTGTATGAAAAAAAAAGTCCTCAATTCAATTGATCACTCTAATGCAGTTTGACAAGAGCTAGGTATTGTCCTCACACTAGAATAAGGGAGAAATGATAAAATTAAAGCTAGATATTTTGATTTTAAAATTCCCAACTATTGACCAAGTCATTATTTTGACTTCATTTATTCTTTTCACTTATTTTTCTTTCCTTGTTGCAAATGTTACAGGTCATTTTATAGTCTTGTGTGGGTACGACTTAAATGAGAGGCTCCTCTTTTACAAGAATCCAGATTCCAGGTCTCATAGTAAGTTATTCTTTAATTGCTCTCAGTCTCAATGCTTCTACACTTGCCATTTATACAGATTTATAAAAATTATTTTAGGGCATGAACTTGAGCTTTTATATAGTGCAATGTCCACTTAACCTGTTTGATAAGACATGGTGCCTTTTAGGGAATATTGCAATTTTTTCGGACAGAGACAGTGCTGTCAATGGCCAGGCTCTCATTTAACACCTGAGTGCAGTGAGAGAATGTGAATAAAGAACCTTTTTCAAGGACTCAACTATGCGCTGCTCAGAGTTTGACTCGAATCTAGGACCATCAGATCCATAGGCGAGTGTCATACCGCTAGGTCACATAGCCGCACATGACCATTTGGCCTGAGTGAAACTCATATTTGATCCATTCAAAATCAGTTTTATTTTTTACTTCTATCTCTTTGACTTTGCATTGTATTTTCTCCTATATTATGTGATAAGTAATTTTAGATGTTAAATTAAAATTAGATAAAACCAAATGGTGATCTTAGATTTTATTTTGATACAGATAGATTAATATTATCCACAGTGATTTTTATTGGAAGATTTTATTTACATATATAGAAATATTGCTTTTCAAAACTTTTTATTAGAATTTATTAAAACTTTGTAATTTTCTTTGTTTTGAAAATTTTACTTCTAGTGGCTAAAATTTTGTAGTAGTCTAGAGTTTATCCTATATCCTAATTTCTGTAGGGTGAAATGGACAATAGCATATATTTGTTTGCTACCCTTTGAATAGGATGGAAGTGTATCGCAATGTACTCTCCAACCAGATCTTACAGATCCAGCCACCCAATCACTGCTTGGTGGACATTGGGGTCAGAAACAAATCTAGACTTCACCGGGGATCGATCTCGGTCCCTTTGCATTTAATCATATGAATATAACAATATTTAGATCATCTATACTATGTTGGACTTTTATTGTGTAAGGACCAGATCCAATTTAATTTTATTTTTTTTGCACAGACAGGATTACAACACAGTGGATGACACTTTCATAAATTAATTGAGCTTTTAAATTGTCCAATATCCTTTTTATTGTGCTCATTACGCCCTACAAATGGGCCCAAGTCAACAGCAACACTTAATACAAGGAATCGGACATGAGTTGCTATAGCAGAGACAATGCTGTTGTCGATAAGTATAACTTTCACAGCTCAGTGCAGAGAAAGACTATGAGTATCCAGCCTTCTTCAAAGACTCGACTTTGCGCTGCTCACATCAGGTATTGAACCAGAGATTTACTGGATTGTCATACCACAAAACCACACAATGTATGATTAGAGTTGGATGTAGACAATTGTCAGTGGAATTGGTACAAGTAATGTAAAGTTTGAGTAAAAAATATATTTTGTGAAATTGTAGATTTCACTTTTATTCTGATAATACTGGGAGCACAATATTGTGAGGCTAGGTGGATGTGATGGCAGTTTTTATTTTGCCCATAGTATGAATTACGCATTCTTTTCATGCAGACTTTATTAATGTATTTTTGCAAATTTTTGTCAGACCTATGCAGCATTCCCATGGATCAGTTTGACAAAGCCAGACAGAGTGATGGGACAGATGAAGACATTCTATTC
>NC_088362.1:86823191-86833191 GCF_034508935.2 Berghia stephanieae | reverse complement strand
CAATAAACGGTTGTTTGATCCTTGCCAAACATTTATGTGTTATATCCGTCAACTTACTTCTTACAGCAGTGATTGATATTTTTGATATCTTCTACTCATTTTATTTCTTGTTATTAATTGTGCAGTTGTTGGTATTGTGCTATGACACTCACCTTCAGACAGGTAGGCCTGGGTATGAGTTCTGCTCTGAGCAGCCCAATGTTGAGTCATTAGAGAAGGCTCTTTACTCACAATATCTCACCACACTCAAATGAGTACCTGGTTGGTAAGTGTTGTCTCTATGAAAAGAAATAATTTGTTATAGCGCCTGACAGCCGTTATGTCATGTCCTACATATTACGTGTGCTGTTAGCTTGGGACCCCTTGTAAAATGCTTTGAGTAAATTAAGTGGATATTTTGCTACATAAAAGCTCCAATTTTTTTTTTTAATGGATTCTATCAAATATCACAACAGTGACAATGTTTCGAAAATTTAAGTGAAATTGGTTTTGGTTACATTTAAGACTATCATCTTACTTTTTACTTGGCGTTTATGAGATCAACGGTTTGGAACTAATATGCCAGGATTTTTCTTTTTTTCTTTAATTCTCTTTATACCATAAAAGAGTGGTTTCAATGGAATGTCAAACATGTAGGCAGAATAATATAAAATTCGACTAAAAAAGCCATTAAACTAGGATAGATAATCATAGTACATTGTGGCGCCACTTCTTACATGGACTTGACCAACAAAACCATTACATGGATTTTAAAACTGAAAAGGAGGTATTAAATTTAGAACCTGACAACTTTTACATTAGCATTTTAAAAAATTATAGAAATAAATAGAAACCATTAAGATCAGAAGAAAAAAAAAATTGAAAAGAAGTATTTAATCAAGAGTTTGTCCTTTCAAAATTATTTTACGTCTTTATTTTTTAAAAAGTATTCCAAAGCTTAGAATTATTATCTCATTTTTAGCACATGTAAGTTGATGGTGGACTCTGGAGAGCATATAAATCTGTCATTGTGTTTGGACTGTTATGTGAATGGAATTTATGAGTATATTACAAAAACTTATATTTTGATTACGATCTACGATCTGTTACTCAAAAAGAACTATTGTTTTTCTTACTCACTTGTAACTTTGATTTTCATCATATGAAAATATATTGTCATGTAATCAGTGCCTGTATTTTTTCTCTCTCCCTCTCTCTTTCTCTTTCTCTCGCTGTCTCAGTCTCTCTTTCTGTTCCCCTCTTCTTTTCTTTCTTTTTTTTTTTTTTTTGCTTGCAAAAAAGTTGAAGAGTGTTTTTGTTTCCTATCATTTCTCATTACAAGATTGAATAATATTGTGGGCCAAGAAGTATAATATTGTAATTGTAATTATGAAAACGAAATACATTTAATGGTAGAAGTCTTATGTAACCCGTCATGTCCTACAGGTATTATGTTGCGATGGACCAGATGATAATGACAATTGAATTCAATATCTAAAGATTTTCGTTCACTCTTTAAAGAAAACATGAAACAATTTGACTTTGACTAACTTGACCTTGAATTCAACTTTTTAACACCATTATTATTGTTGTTGTTGTTGTGGTTCTTCTTCTTCTTCTTCTTCTTCTTCTTTCTTCTTCTTTTCTTCTTCTTCTTTCTTCTTCTTCTTCTTTTCTTTTCTTCTTTTCTTCTTCTTTTTCTTCTTCTTCTTCTTCTTCTTCTTCTTCTTCTTCTTCTTCTTCTTCTTCTTCTTCTTCTTCTTCTTCTTCTTCTTCTTCTTTCATTTTTCAAGCTCCAAGCAGCACCATTTATATCCTCTGAAAAAATGCTGTTTGACTTTTTAAAAAAGTATGATTGACAGTTTGCCCCAACATGACCCTGACTTGACACGAATCGTTACATTTCTTACAAATGTGGATATATTTTTCATCCAATTTTTTCACATAAAAATGTATATTTATGTTTTTTGAGGTGATGATTCCATACACTCTTGAATGTACACCTGTTATATCCTGCTTATGTGATGTGAATTGTTTATATGTGGCAACCATTTTCCGTTATTTTCTGTGTTCATGTTTGCATTGAGACTTGAGTGTCCCAATAATATATTTTTAAAATGTTTTTACTTTCATATTTGTAACTTACTATTTTTTTTTTTTCTTTTTCGCAAGTTGTACATCTTCACAGGGCTCATTAGCATATTAGCAATACAATTGTGAACATTAAAAGATATAAGTGATAGTTGCCAAACTTGAATCTAAAACCATAAAGACATTCCAGGATGCACCTTAGCTCTTTTTCTTTCAACAGCAAAACAAAATGGAGATTAAAGACCTCGAATTGAGTATGCGAATGACAGCTTGTTTATGGATATGGTATTTATATACAAAAATAATTGTGAATATTTCGACTTCCTCTTTATACCTTTGGTGCATCACATTCGTTTGGAGAGTAAACTTTTACAAATGCTATTCAAGTTTACTCTGACCTGATCTAAGAATAATTTACCATGTTGTGAGCAGTAACAGTGATGCAACTGTGGCTTCAATGAAGCCTGTTTTTCATCACTGTCACTGCCCTCTTTGTTAGAATCGTAAGGTCTATTGTAATATTCAGATAAATAAAATACATGTTATCAGTCAAAAAAACACACACAAAAAAACCAACAGTCTGGCGTTAAAATGTTTAAGGAGCACTTGGCATTTTGTGGATTATTTCCTTTTTTAAAATTTTTAATATAACCTAAAGCACCTTTATCATTTAAAAATATTTCATTAAAAAGAAAATTCGAGAATAAGAAATTTGAAGCATCTGACATAAAGTTTAGATGAAATGTATGTTTTGGATCAAATTACCCCATTTAGTAAATGTTAGAAATATAGATCCAAGATTTTTAATTTGTTAAGTTGACAGAAATCGACAAATTTAAATAGTGGAGAAGGAGAAAAAAAAACATTACATGAATATGACTGAAATGATCCACGAGTCAGAAGTTTCAGTCTCCTGTGTACGAATTTGCCATGATGCATCCCAAACTATTTATTATTCTTTTTTTAAAATGCTAAATCTTTTCCTTTTCATATTTATTTTATATGCTCAAAGAAAAATAAATGCCATGCATTTTTATTATAACTATCTCTTTATATAATCATATAATTGTTGATTTACTTTGATACTTTTATCATTTTTTTCTCTCGTCTCACATTAAATAATTCCAAATGCCTTTTTTTTATTTTTATTTCTGAAGAATTGACAACAATCAGTCTTAAATATGTAAAATTTATTGATATTGATTTCCTGATGATGAATCTTGGAGGGTTGTGAACTGTCTTGTGATAAAAAAGAGTCACAATTGAACGTTTTGAATTACAAATGGGCTATCCCATACATAATAGTGCACTTTCTCTCATTAATAAGAAAAAGTCCAAGCCGCGTTTGATTCAGTGCACTTTGTCAATGTTTCATGCTAAACCATAGAATCTTTAAACAATGAATGATCTTTAAGTTCTTCGTTGACATTTTCAATTCAATTGTGTTGCCTTCATTCTTTTTAATCTTAACAAATTCCTTGTTTTATGAATGATTTTGTGTGAGAAGGGGTGTACATATATGTAGGTCTGACATCCGATATCAATTATGGGTCTAGTTTAACACCGTTGTAATGAACAATATTTTGTGTCATTTAGAAAAAAGATTTCCATTACAACAATGAGCCTATAAGGAATTGGGTTATCAGACCTGCAAATAAGTGCACATCGGGTGTAATGATAAGATTATTTCATATTTATTGGGATATAAACGTACACGCGTTTTAATATAAGATTTTCACTTAACAAGCTCATAAAAATCTTATTTAAAACGTAAAACCCATTAAACATGCTTTAATCCTAAAGTGATAAATGCTTAATCGTGAAACTCTCACTGCTGCCATCTTTCTATTTGATTTCTGTTAAATAGATACGGTTGGAATTTGTTGTTCACACTTTCTAATTTCCATTAAAGCTGAATAATATTATTCCTTGTTTTATTTTAAAAATAATTTTGAAACATTTATTTAATCAGTTATTTTTCCTGAAATTATTTTAATGACCGGGTATGACTGTTGTGCTCTTTTCTAAGGGTCACATTGTTTTCTTTTTAAATTTTAAAAATTATTGATTTGTTTAATACAGATAAATATAACTTAGCTGAAGTTAAAGTTTAAAAAAAAAACGATATTTATTAAACTGCTATAGAGATAAGCTTTATATGTATTTATAGTTTTTATGATGGAAGCTGATTTTAATATTGATCTTTGTAGCTGACCTCCCATAGTGGGCAGGGGGTACATACTGTGTCTTCTATCCCCTTATATCTGTTTTCAAATATGGCCTCTGTCTTTGTCTTGGAATGAGATAACTTGGTTTTGTCCTGGCCCTGGCCGGAGTTCTGGCTGGGAGGGAAACAGTCAAATGCATTGTTGGATTTTGTGCTTGTGTCCGTATGAGACTTATAGGTGATCTCAAACTAAGTACATTGATGGTTTGCTCGTGGAATCTGCATCTGATCCCTATTTGTTCCCAGTTCCCCTTTGTCTTCCTTTCTCTTGGGTGCTTTAATTATAATTCTAGAACTTTTTACTATCCCATTATCTTCCTTTTTCCTGGCGCTGATATAACCTAAATGTGTTGCAAGCGCCGTAAAACCCTTAAAAAAAAACAAAAAAAAACAATGTTTGTAGAGATTGCGGCTGCCATATATCTCTATTATTATTATTATTATTATTATTATTATTATTATTATTATTATTATTATTATTATTATTATTATTATTATTATTATTATTATTATTATTATTATTATTGTTGTTGACCGGTTCTATATATTTTTACATTTCCAGATGTGGATTGGTTATTTAACTAGATATGATAATTATTTATTATTTTGTCTCTCAGTTATAACTTTTCTATTGTTGTAAAAATATGCCTTTTTGATGAAGGCGTCTTGACGGATTTGGTTTTCCATTTTAGTTTCGAACTGATTTTAATTAACTTTTTTTTCAAAAGAAATCCATCAGATCATGTTCTGGGCACAGTTGGGAAAGAGCAACAAGGTGCTAGAATTTATAGTCATCATTATCCAGCATTAATTTTTTTTTTTTTTAAATCAGAAAGAAATTTAATTTAAAATTTGGATAGCATTTTAGTGCTATTTCCGACTATAACTCTGACTATTTTTCAGGGATTAAAAAAAAAGTTTGGAATCTTTTTCTGGTATGATATTTAAAGTTTGAATTACATTGAAACGCATCACTGATAATTTAAGAATTATTGTTCATTCTATAGTTTACAGCATTGACTAAACACTCATATAATTTTCATTTTGGGCAGAAAACATTTATTTAAAATATCGAACGATAAAGATTCTCATCATCTCGTCAAAAAATCTTTGAGGTCTCAGTCTTGAGAATTTTTGACAATTTGAAATCATTTTATCAGATTGATTTTTGAACTAAAGGTTTTTAATGTTCAAAATTGAAAAAAAAAAAATGTTTTTGCCAGTGTATGGCAATTTAAAACTAGCAACAGTGTTGGCTCATTTTTAGAGAAGATGAAAACCTGAACTGCTTGGCTGGGTGGGGTTCCCGACCTCCCATAGTGGGCAGGTAGGTACTTGTTGTGTGTCTTCTATCCCCCTGTATCTGTTTTTCAATTTGCTTTCTGTCTTTGTCTTGGAATGAGATTACTTGAGATTACTTGGTTTGGTCCAGGCCCTGGCCTGATACCCTAGCTATGAGGGAAACAGTCAAATGTATAGTTAGAGTTTTGGGAGATGATATTTTTTGTCTTGTAAATCATCTCTCTGTTACTGTTATGCACTGTTTTTTTTGTTTTGTTTTTTTGTTTACATTTTATATATGACTTGTAAACATTTAAGTGTGTCCCTCTTGGTTGGGATCTGTGCTTGTGTCTGGATGAGATTTTTAGGTGATCTCAAACTAAGTAATTTGATAGTGTACTCTTGGAATCTACATCTGTTTCCTATTTGAACAAATTCCCATTTGTCTTACCTTTTCTTGGGTGCTTTAATTGTAATTCTATAACTTTTTACTTTCCCATTTTCTTCCTTTTTACTGGCACTGATATGACCTTATTGTGTTTCAAGCGCCGTAAAACCCTTAAAAACAAACAAAACACTGAACTGCTTGGTCTTTAAACTGAAAGGGACTTTTTCCAACAAATTATAGAATTAATTTGTATTGGGCGAAAGGAGGAGGTTGTGAGGTCTTAGTGTTATGCTTCGATAACTTCACCTGTCAGCGTTCTGAGTCATGCTTTTTGGTGAATATATATATAATGAAGCAAAATTAAATAAAAATGAATTGAATGATTAGAGACCTTATTTAGTACCACAAACTATTGATGATGGTATGGTGCTTGTGGTTGCAGTAAAGTTGGTAGTGATGATGATGATATGGTAGTACATAGTTGTGGTGATACTGGTGCTGCAATTGTTGCAGTTGTAGTGTGGTTATATAAGATGATGCGGTGACGGTAGTTGCAGTTGTAAAGTGGTGGTCATGATAACAAAATAGTGATGAGAAAACAATGTCCTATGACATATAACGAATTAATTAAACTGGGTGGGGTTCCCGACCTCCCATAGTGGACAGGTAGGTACTTGTTATGTCTTCTACCCCCCTGTATCTGTTTTTTCAATTTGCTTTCTGTCTTTGTCTTGGAATGGGATTACATACTTGGTTTTGTCCTGACCCTGGTCGGAGTTCTTGGCTGGGAGGTAAACAGTTGAATATATAGTTACAGTTTTGGTAGATGATATTATTTTACTTGTAAATCATCTCTCTGTTATGCACTGTTTAATTTTTGTTTTATATATCATTTGTGAACATTTGAGTGTGTTCCTCTTAGCGGGGACCTGTGCTTGTGTCTGGATGAGACATTTAGGTGATCTCAATCTAAGTACATTGATAGTGAGCTCTTGGAATCTATATCTGTTCTCTATTTGAACTAATTCCCCTTTGTCTTCCTTTTTCTTGGGTATTTTAATTATAATTCTAGAACTTTTTACTATCCCATTTTCTCCCTTTTAACTGGCGCTGATATGACCTTAATGTGTTGCAAGTGCCGTAAAACCATTAAAAACAGAACAAACACACGATTTAATTAAAGAAGCTTAAGATATGTCTCCAAAAATCAAGGTTGTTTTCGTCACTGTCCGCCGAACGGCTTTGGTTTACTTTGGACAAATATATTTAAGCCTTTAATTATAAATCATTCCCATTTCATTATTTTCTTTTCCACTTTTTAAACTTTTTTACAAAGATTTTATTGTTTTTGTTTCTAATTATGATTTTTATCAATTGTTATTCAGTTTCAGCTACAGTGCATATGTTATATCATGAGAACAGATCGATTGTGATCCTATTTAATTATATTATTATTATTCCGAAATGACTCATTTTGATGGAATGAAAATGGCTCCTCTTCTATTGTGTTACACTGGAATCTGCATAAACTCAACTTCTGCTTAAAGCCAACACTCTTGTTGGTCCCAAATTTTCTGTTCTTAATCTAAGTTCCATTGATAATGGATAAAGCCAACCAATCTTTACCTCCCATAGCGGGTAGGGAGGCACTTACTGTGACTTCTATCCCCTTATATCTGTTTATCAACATGCTTTCTGTCTTTGTCTTGGAATGGGATTGCTTGGTTTTGTCCTGACAGGGAGGGAAACAGTTAAATGCACAGTTATTTTTTTCCATTGTAAATCATTTCTGTTATGTATTATTATAGGTGTTATTTTGAATGTATAATGTAAGCATTTGACTGTATTCCTCTTTGATGGATCTTGTGCTTGTGTCCAGATGAGACTTATAGGTGATCTCACTCAAACTAAGTACATTGGTGGTATGCTCTTGGATGATCCCTATTTGTTACCAGTTCCACTTTGTCTTACTTTTTCTTGGGTGCTTTAATTGTAATTCTAGAACGTTTTATTACTATCCCAATTTCTATCTTTTTACTGGCGCTGATATAACCTACATGTGTTGCAAGCGCCGTAAAACCATTAAAAACAACCAAACATCAACCCTTTTTTTTCTCTGGTCCATCGCCGTTGGCTTTATCAGGATTCCACTGTATAAGAAATAATCATGCATCATGAAAAAGTATTATCTGAATAAAGTTTTCTATTTTTATTACGCATATAATGGACATTGTTATTTTTTTTTTCATAAAATGATTTCAAGTCATTAGCGTTTGCATGTATTAGATCGTAATTTAGTCAAATACTTTTTTTCTTTTTTGGTTGGTTTTTTTTTTGTGTGTTTTTTTTTTTTTGTTTTTGCTTTTTCTGTGTAGCGTCTATGAATGTTGATCTCTGTCTTTGCTCTGGATTGAGATTGTTCTTTTTTTTTCCTAGCGGGTATCCTTAGCTGGAAGAAAGACAGTCAAATGAATAGTACCTTTTTTGAGAGAAAATATTTTTATCTTGTAAATCATCTCTCTAGCATGTACTATTCTAGGTATTCGTTTTTAATATATTATGCAATGTTTATATCTTTCATAGCGAATACTGTCTAAATAGGCAGCTCCAATGGTGGACTAGCTATGTCTTCTATCCCCCAATATCTGTTTTCTGTGTTCCTTCCTGTCTTTTTCTGGTTTTCTTGGAATGGGATTACTTGATTTTATCCGTCCCTTGCCGGAGTCCTTGGCTGACAGTCAAATGTATAGTTTAGTTTTGGGAGGTGGATTTTTTTTTATCTTGTAAATCATCTCTCTGTTTATGTACTGATAGTTATATTTTTCGTTTTAAACATAATATCTTGTAAATATTTGAGTGTATTCCTCTTAGTGGGATCTGAGACTTTAGGTGACCTAAAACTAAGTACGAGGCCGTTGGTGGTTTGCTTTTGGAATCTACAAATGTTCTCCATTTGAACCAATTCCCCTTTGTCTTATTTTTTCTTGGATGCTTTAAATGTAACTCTAGACTTTTTTTTTTACTATCCCATTTTCTTCCTTTTTATTGGCGCTGATATGACCTAAATGTGTTGCAAGCTCCATAGCACCCTTAAAAACAAACATCAAAATAAGCAGGGTAAGATCTTCTTGACCTCCCATGGTAGGAAAGGAGGTCATTTGCTGTGTCTCGCATCTCCCAATATCTATAATATCTGTAATCCCTTTCCAAGTTGCGCTCTTTTTCTGTTCTGAAGTTGCTCGTTTCTTTTCTTGTTCTTGGCGTGAATCCTTAGATGAGAGGGAGACAGTCAAATGTGTAAGATGCATCCTTATTTTTGAGAATTATTTTTTCCCCCTTATAAATCATCTCTTTGTCCTGACCTCCCATAGTGGGCAGGGAGGTACTTGCCATGTCTTCTATCCCCCTGTCTGTTTTCCAAAATGCTTTCTGTCTTTGTCTTGGAATGAGATTACTTGGTTTTGTCCTGGCCCTGGTCGGATACCCTGGTTGGGAGGGAAACAGTCAAATGTATAGTTAGTTTTGGGAGATGATATTTTTTTCCTTGTGAATCATCTCTCTGTTATGCTCTGTATTATGTTTTGTTTACATATTATATATGATTTGTAAAAATTTGAGTGTATTCCTCTTAGTGGGGACCTGTGCTTGTACCTGGATGAGACTTTTAGGTGATCTCAAACCAAGTACAATGATTGTGTGCTCTTGGAATCTACATCTGATACCTATTTGAACCAATTCCCCTTTGTCTTCCATTTCCTTGGGCACTTTAATTCTAGAACTTTTTACTATCCCATTTTCTTCCTTTTTACTGGCGCTGATATGACCTTAATGTGTTGCTAGCACCGTAAAACTAACAAACACTCTCTTGTCGTGTATATTATTGTTAATATTAAATTTGCTGTACTTGTAAATTACTTTGGGATTCTTTGCCTAGATGGGACTTTTGGTAATGTCAAAATAGGTACTTGGGTGGATTGCCCGTGGAATCTTCTGTTCCCTATTTGAACCAGCCCCCTTTGTCTGGTGCTTTTAAC
>NC_088362.1:86813191-86818191 GCF_034508935.2 Berghia stephanieae | reverse complement strand
CACAAAAAACTCCACAAAAAAAAAAAAACGAACAAAAAAAAATGATCAAGAATGAAACAAAACAACAAAAACATTGAAACCTTTTAGTATTCTATCCATTACCATGTAACGAGTATCAATATCAAGTCTACATATCAATTTGTGACGCCAAATTATCGAGCATGAATTAACTATAACAAGCAGAAACACATGGTTATGATAAAAACCAATTAAAAAAAAAACAAAACCGATATGTTGCAATCAGAAATGATAAAATCTATATCGATATCATATAAGTAAAGAGTAAAATAAATGAATTCGTGTACTCGTGCTGGAGGAGCGACAGGGAACACGCGCAGAGTTCCAACCACAAAGTTGGATGAATCCTTTCAAACACGATCTAAAGGTCTTTAAACTTTCGATAACATTGTACTAAATCAGTTTATAAAATATAAACGTCACTTTAGTGAGCCAGTATATTTTTGACCAATCAAAATGCGAAAGTGTGTCACACCCTCAAGCCCGCTCGGACAAACATAGCTGGTTGTTTATACACAATAGAAAGAAGGAAGTTGACATCTCTCTGCTCTTTATAATTGTTTTTTGACCGCTAAATCTATGATTAGTGCCATATATATATATATATATATATATATATATATATATATATATATATATATATATATATATATATATTGTTTATGTAGATTATCAAAAAACTATTCAAATATTGTCAGTTCTGAAGTATGACTGAATGCATTCTAACATTGACTAAACCCCATACCTTTCCGAACATCCAGCCACCCTTCTCTCTATACTTGGTAAATATTTTCTGGTACAAAGTCCTCCGTCTCGTGGAAACCACACAGTGTTTCTTTAGATATTCCTGGGGACTCATTTCTGTAAGATAGAAGAGTATGAGTAAGTAGTGAAAATGGGTAAAAATAGTTGCCGCATTATCAAAGTGCTTTATTTACTCAGATGAAGACGAACTGATTGTTGTCAAAGATTCAAAGTGTTTAATTAATTAAACACACATTTTCAACACTTTTGTATTGTTCCAGAGATACCTTCGTTTTAAAATCAGTTTTCGAAATGACGCTTAAACAAAGAACTGTACGAACTATACGTAGAGCTTTTGTTTGTAAAAATACTTTTGTTGCTGGGTACGTAGATAGAAACGAATAGTGAAGAAAATGTTCTCGTCTTAATATCACAAATGCATTTAAGATTCGCTATATTTACTTTTATTAAATGAATCAGATTACTTTTACAAAAGACTGCAATAGTCTAATAGTAATCTACGAATCTAACCCGACGTGTACTTATTTGCAGGTCTTATAATTCAAATATTGTGGGCTCATAGCCGACATGGCTTTCAAACTAACGCAAAATATTGTCCATTTCAATTGTTAAATAATCTCATAATAACTGCATTTTGAATATAAGATCTGCATTTATGTGCACGTCGGTTTACCACACAAAAAAATATGCTGGAAGAAATACAACTTCAGATCGTAGAACCTGTTTTTTAATGAATGATAATAAATGGCACTTGTATAGATCACTTTCAAAAGTATATAATGCCCAATTTCCTTTTAGCAAGTATACGGCTAGTGCGCCTATGTGCTCTAGTGGTATGACACTCACTTTCTGATAGGAAGGTCCTGGGGTCGAGCCTCGCATAGTTGAGTCTTTGGAGAAGGCTGTTTACTCAGATTCTCTCACGGTACTCAGGTGTAAAAGATTTACCTGGCCATTAACAGTAACACGTTGTCTCTGTCCGAAAAAAAATGTAATATTGCCTGACAGTAGTCATGTCCCGTCCTACATGTTAAATGTTGCTGGATACCTTGTAAAGCGCTTTGAGCACGTTCAGTGGATAATGCGCTATATAAAAGCTTAATTTTTAAATTTCTTTTTTTTTTTTTTTAAAGTATACACGTAACGAAATAATAAAGAGAATATCGTAAAGGTGAAATACTCACTTTCTAAACTCTTCATATCCATTGGCAGTTCAAATCGACTGGATTGAAGCGATAGCACCATGCGGTCATTTAGGTAGGAAGGCACCTTGACAGTGGGTTTGCCCAGTGTCCGGTCTTCTAGCGAGTTGGTGGCCATTGAAGACAAATCACCGAAGTCATAGAATTTGCCCGCCTCAGTCTTTGCCTCGGCCTAGTTTAAATAATGAAACAAACGAAAGCAAATTGGTTATGAATGGCATATAAATATTAGATCCTATTTAAAACGTAATAAGATATTCTTGTGTGTCTGAGGGCTCGAGCCGGCGCTCAGCACCAAGAAGCCATGCCTTCGGAGAGGCATCATATGCAAACATTGATCTGTCCACCCGGCAATGATAAGGTAGTTGGGTCAAGTTAGGTCTGCCGGAAAGTACTTTACATTGGACTTGGCGTCTTATCCAAAAAAAAAAAAAAAAAAAAGGCAAGCAATTTTTACTGTCCGTTTACGCTGAAGAAACCGGGATAAACTCCGGCTCCGGGGATTACTTTATACATAAGAAATTATGCCCTATACAACACCAACTTTACTTTGAATAAAATCAGAAAAAATTCCCTATAATAAAGGATAAGCTAATCGAGGAGGAAAAGACTGACTTGCTACACACTACCCCCCCCCCCCCCCCCCCCCCTCCCATTAGGGCGACATTAGGGACACGTTGGATATCCAATATTTTTTTTTTTCAAAACTGGTATGTGCGACTAGCTGGCCTTGTGGTATAACACTCGCTTTCGGTACTGGAAGGTCTAGAGTTCGAGTCCCGCTCTGAGCAGCGCATAGTTGAGTCTTTAGAAAATGCTTTATGAGTCATCATACTCAAGTGTAAAATGAGAACCTGGCCGTTAAAAGTGTTGTCACTGTCGGAAAAATGGTAATATCACCTACCTAAAAGGCGTAATGACTCTCCTACTTTTTAAGTGTTGCTGTTGCCCAGGGACCAAGGTGTGTGTGCCCTGACAGGAACCCTTTGTGAATCACTTTGAGCGCGATTCGTGGCTATTCATTGATCTATATAAATGCTCACGTTTTTTTTCACTTTCTCTCACGGTAAAAAAAAAAAAAAAGTCCAAGGCCGTTGTTTCATGTTAAACCTTACAAGCTTTAAAAATGAATGATCTTTAAATAAAAGCGGTCTTATCAATTATTTAAAAGAGAAAAATAGGATTGAGCGTTAACACTGTTTCGTTCAGCTCATGTTAAATTTTGCCAACGAGTACCGAATTACTGGCAAATCTAAAAATTATAAAACCGAGTGACTTGCAACCCTTTCTTTGAATTAAGGGTAATTCTATCACCTGTTGACTCAAATGGTTATTCAAGATATCTTCTAGGGCATAATGATCGGTCCTTAATTTGACCTTGGCCTTGGGAATCGCCATCTGACCACCTTGTTGCCAGATTCATTGCGCGCACCTACATACTTTACGGGCCAATTTTGATAGTTCATGGATCAAAATATTCGTTTCGACCTGTGTTTATTTCCACAGTGTAGTGGTATAAAAACTAAAATAGATGAGTGGTTGTTCGTAATAGCCTTTTTCACCACATCCTTTGCGATTTCTTCATTAGTTAAATTTTTTTCCACAGTAAAGCATTTGAGCACATTTAAGTGGAAATTAACTCTCTCCTTCCGGATTTTCCCCAAAACGTCACACTTAACCTATACGAAAATATAGTTATTTCACTGAAACACAAAAGCAGTTAGGTCTAGTTCTTGCTTTACATATTTCTTTCTTGTAAAACGAACTCTTTAACTAGAAGCAAACATTTTTGTTCAAATATTTTGATGTACAAACGAAGAGAGATTGAGAAAAATGTTGGCTACATTGTAACGATTGTGACGATTTTTCTATGGGTGGTAAGGAGGGGGTTAAACTATATAAAGCTCGATACAACATCTAAAAAAGAGCTAAAATTCAAGATTTATACCACACACCTTTGGAGGTTCAGTCTTCTCTGACTTTTTAGATGGAGCACCGATAGTCTTCTTGGTTCTACGCTTGCTTGTCTTCCCTCCTTCTTTGGCAGGGGCGGCTACAGAGGGCAGGTCAGGTATGTTGACATCCACTTGGGGAACGCCATTATCATCGACTGGAGTTCTGTTAGATTGACGTTGAAATGAAGGAAAAACATAAAAAATAAAATCATTTATGATATTTGAAAATTATTTGATGAATGTCATGCATTGGTCATTCATGTCTGTGTGTGTGTGTGTGTGTGTTTGTGTGTGCGTGTCTGTGTGTGTGTGTTTGTGTGTGTGTGTGTGTGTGCTTGTTTGTGTATGTGTTTTTGTATGTGTGTATGCGTGTGCGTTTGTATGTGTGTGTGTTGTATGTGAGCTCATGCGCTCGTGCACTCGTTTGTGTTTTTGCATTTATCCTGGAGGATAGGGAGTCTACTGGCACGGAGGGTTAAAGACTATAGCACACCTTTTTTGGTCAGTCCGCGTAACACATTATTCTATTCTAAACACTTACAATTTAATGATTAAAGAATTTAGATATGAACCTTGCTTTCTAAGATCGCGATCACTATAATATGAGTAAAATAAACAATTCATTACATCATCTATAGTTTTCATACATTCCCACCCAGTCTTACTCAATGCGCTTCGAAGTGCCTCATTCATTCCCACAGCAGACCACATAGAGTCAACATTTCAATTTTGTACAATACAAACCGTCACTTTTTTAGTTACATTCTTAAACTATTTAATTTGTCACTGAGCAAAAGTAAGAACTCATTCACAAAACTAGGTGCAATAAAAAAGGACACCACCTCGTGGTACTTGTCCGATAATTAACCACGCTCAGCATCTCTTGACTTATGTCACAAGAAGAGACGCGCGTATATATATATATATATATATATATATATATATATATATATATATATATATATATATATATATATATATATATATGTGTGTGTGTGTGTGTGTGTGTGTTTATTTAGTCCTTTAATTAATATCATAATTTTAAAATGATTAAACTGTT
>NC_088362.1:86783191-86808191 GCF_034508935.2 Berghia stephanieae | reverse complement strand
TTTTCTCTTTATGTCGCTCAGTGTGATATTTTGCGATGATTGTCACCAATCCTGTAACTGACCACGCTCAATGTCGTTATCAACATCAAATGACTTCATATTTGAAGACAATGATAAATTGTGACAATTAACGTGTTCTTGAACCATCATAACATTCGTCACTGAAATGAATATGAAATTATGATTATTGCGTAACTACACAAACAAAACATGTTTTTTTTTACTATTATCATTTCGGTCAGAAAACGTTGACTCCACATAACATCGTTTGATTGAAATTACTTCCAACTACATGTGAATAATAAATATATCCGAAACTTTATTGAAGCCTCGGGTTTGAGAGTTATGGCAAACTAAAGCTCATATTAACCGATTGATATCTGGAGCAAAAGTCTTATGGCCAAACTGAAAATAAAAGCGTTTCGGTAGAGTTCGGCAGTATAGCCGTAAGATTACCCACATTATGCCGCAGTGCAGTGCTACAAAATGACAGATAGGGTTCATTACTAATAAAAAAAATACAATAACCTAGAATAAAAAATTAAAACAAAAAACAAAAACAAAAGAAAACAAAATCAAAACGAAAAAAAAAAACCCAACAAAAACAACTGAGATGCCATGGTGTTAAGAGCGGCTAGAACCGTAAACATCTTTATCGTATAGATAGTTCGAAGATGACGTCACTCGGGTCTTTGTTATTGTTTTTTGCCATCCGCGTTTATGAGTAATGCTCACTGAACTGATCAACCTGACTCTAAACGTTCATGGATACACACAGTTTTGTGTGTTGGTCCTTTATACTTCCGGATGGCAATGTTATGAGCTTCTTAGCCAAGCGCATACTATCTATAGCCTGACACTAGATAATTTGACATCATCTTTAATTTTTGTGCACCCTTTAGTGAGTTGTCATTAGTAGAGCTCAAGGAAACAAGTGATTCCGTTGGTTAAACTAGTGATTACAACTAACGATTTGTTTTCTGTTGTAGCCAAAGACTTTTGTCTTTGACGTCATTTTTTGTTTTGTGCAGGGTCCAGTGAGTTGTCGTTAGTAGAGCTCAAGGAAACAAGTGATTCCACTGGTTGAACTAATGAGTACAACTCACGATTTGTTTTCTTTTGTGGCAAAAGACTTGTCTTTTGGCATCAATTTTTGGTCAGTGTCAGGCTGTAAGTTAAAGATGGCTACGGTGTCAGGCTATAGATAGTATGCGCTTGACCAAGAAGCTCATAACAGTGCCATCCGGAAGTATAACGGACCGACAGACAAAACTGTGTGTATCCATGAACGTTTATAGTCAGATTAATACAGTTCAGTGAGCATTACTCATAAACGCGGATGGCAAAAACAATAACAAAGATCTGAGTCACGTCATCTTCGAACTATCTATAAGTTAGCGATGGCTACGCTAGAACCCAGGTCACTCGGGTGGAAGTGCAATGCCTTCTCCACACGACCATCTTGGCCCCTGTGAATATGAGCATAATATTATTTATATTATTTTAAACTTCCTTTCGAAAACTTACCCCTTATTGGCTTCCTCTGCCACTTGCGTAATTTCCGGTGGCGGCACGGCGTCGACAACTTCTTCCGTTTTGACTTTCTTCTTCCCTTTCTTCTTCTTGTCTTTTCCGGGCATCTTTTCCTTTTTCACGCAAGGCGCTCTTTTTGACTTTTGATTTTCAGCACTTTTATTTTCCTGGTCACTGATAAGTTTGGCTACCAAGGCGGCATTCTGTAATTGATGAATTGCTAAATTAAATAAAACATCATAATGTATGTATATGGTGCTGCTCGAAGCTCGAAGAAATAAATAATGTGAATTTGAATGTAAGCTTCAATTTGATATAAGAAAACAGATAAAATGGACGTTTCGGGTTTCCCCTTTATCAACAAAACAGGATGAATGAAACACTATAAACGTCCACCCGAAACGTCCATTTTATATGTTTTCGTATTAAATTGAAGCTGACATTCAATGCCACATTGTTATTTATAAAACATCATATGTAACCTACCGACTCAAAACGGTCCTTTGTCGGGATGGCTAAAATACTAAATTTGAATCGATAGCTATAACTATAAAGCTCTGGTTAAGATTAAATATTTTATCGAAGAAAATAGATATTATAGTGGCTTAATGTGACCAAAACTAAAATCTCGCATTTATGGACATCCTAACTCTAAAATAGATTTTTGCAACTTTGCAAAACTGACATGATGCCGATTTGAAGTGGTGATTGACAAATTTCATTATTGGTATAGATAGAATGCGCTTGGCCAAGGAGTTCACAACATTGCCATCCGGAAGTATAACGGACCAACACACAAACTCTGTGTAACCATGAACTTTTATAGTCTGGTTAATACAGTTTAGTGAGAACAACTCACAAACGCGGATGGCAAAAACAATAACAAAGGCCTGAGTGACGTCATCTGCATACTATCTATAAAAAGATTCATCATTAAAAATGAAATGCATTTTTTAACGGAAACATCTCGTTTTAAAAAAACTAGTAATAAATAATAATGTGGAATTGATTGTAAGCTTCAATTTAATTACAAAAACAGATCAAATGAACGTTACGGGTTTCCCCTTTATCAACAAAACAGGATGTTTTGTTGATAAAGGGGAAACCCGAAGCGTTCATTTGATCTGGGTTTTTTTGTAATTAAATTGAAGCTTACAATCAATTTCACATTATTATTTATTTCTTCGAGCTGCGAGCAGCAACATTTACATTAACTCACTCAATCCTAGAGACTTTTCCTACTTTTCAAAAGTGGAAAAAAAAATAATTAAAATGAGCATGTACATAGTTAGTTTTATTCAACGATCATTAACATGTAAAAACTAAAAAACATTAACTTTGATACTCCGCCTATAATTTGTCTCAGAAAAATGTAATAAATAGGTATGGGGTAAAAAGTAACCCGGGTAAACAACGGATATAGTCGGTGTTAGGGTTGAGTGAGTTAAAAAAAACTGGACGCATTACTTTGTTTGAATAGGCTCTTAAACCATGAAAAGATAGCGACCACATTTTTCAAAACATGTCTCTATAATATAGAGGAGTGTGTTAGGGACCCATAATATCTCATTTTAGCTTTTGCTTTTTTTTTTTTAGAATGACCCCATTATCTACAAACAAGGATCTTTTTTCGGCTCAATTACGATTGGAATTCATAGAGGAGACACCCTCTTATGTGTTTCCTTTCATAATCGTGGCCATTTGGTTGAAAAAAAGCATTGAGAGCCTATCTGTTGTGTGTGTGTGTGTGTGGGGGGGGGGGGGGTGAGTTAGATGCATTAATTTTATCATTGTTTGTAACATTGTTTATAATTCAAGTGAGAATTGAGTCGCCACTTAGGCGTGTTTTAAGTCAAATTATAACATTGACTGATTTGATCGTCTAAGGTTGTGATGGAATAGTTCTCTACGAATTCGTGGCGTTTCATTTTCTCAGCTACGGGCTTGAGATCAGGATTCGGTCGAAGACCGTGCCCCAGCTTGTATAAATGTGAATGTATGATAAAAATATCAATTGCCCGAGAATTAATGTCTTCCGTGCCCCTCAAAATGATGTTAATTTCAGTAGATTTTAAAAGACTTTTCCGACTAGACTTGAGTTACATTTGACACAAATGCAAATAGTATATGTATATGTACATGTAACCACTCTATTATTATCTTGTAAATTACATCTCTTTTTTGCTGCAGCATGTTAGGCTGTTGATTATTCAAATCTTATCTTATCAATTTATTCCTTTCTGTTAGAAAAGTTGAATTAGTTTTACTCTGCAATGAAGAGACAGTAAAGTCACTATCAAAAGAATATTAATATGAACATTTAAAAAAGCTACTGGTATTGGCCGAAAGAGATTCAGTTAAAAATGTTAGATTGATAAAATATTTTTGTAGAGTTTCATCAAAGTGGCGCCTCTGTTCTAAAGTGGATAAAGAACCAAACATTAAGAACGTTCACTGAGATGACATCTAAAAGATACTAATGAACAATGCAGAGGTTCTTTCCGCTAAGGACCACAAGCAAGGGATTTCCAATAGTTAAATAAGCATGACAAGCGAATAATCTTGTTGAAGCATTGCGTCAATATTGACGAACGCAATGTAAGATAACGGCAAATATTTCGACGTATCCGTCCATCTGTCAACTATGGCAGTTAGAGTTTCTTTTAGTTTCTCGTCAACAAATATATTATTATAACTGATCGGGACGGCAATGCTCAATGTAAAAGTATTATCTGGCTGGTCACGGCGTTTTCTGTAAAACAAAACAAAAACACTCTATAATATTACCCAAGAAGCACACTGTTTCGTCTTATATCATGTTAAACGTTGCTGTTGGCTTGGATTCCCCTAAAAAGTGCGTTTAGGGCATAATGCACTTTTTAAGGGGATGGGCGGGTCCTGAAGGCGAAATTCTAAAATGTAATAAGTAGCTGACTTTTAGTGGTAATTTTAGGTTATATACATCCTAATTAGAGGAAAAAAAATTGAAAACCTAAATTTCAGTTTTTGGTTACCATGGTAACGCCGCCATTTTGAAATTTGATACCCTATAATGAAGTAGTTTTCAAAATGCTAAGGCTTCGCCAAATGACAAGTTATTGACATGAAAATAGGTACACAAGTAGTATTTGAGCCATTCATTTTGGCTAAGCATCGATTTTCTAATATCTACAATAGTATTATTTTTATTGATTTTCAAAGTTCATCAATTTTGAAACATCAAAAATTGACCCATTTTTGGACATTTGACCCACATTTACGCAAAATTTATACAATAAATCTGAAATACAAATGCTCAGTTGTATGAAGCTAGTAATACTGTATGCACATGCGAAAAACCATTCAAAAATGTTTACAAATAAAGGAAGAGTAGCAAAATATATGTAGAAAAAGCACAAACAGAGAAAAACGCATTCAAAGTTTCAAGCACAGGAAACTCAGACAAGATCATGCATTCATGCGTCAAAATGACCCTGCTTGATGTGCAGGCCCTCCCTCTTCAGCCTCCTGTTCCTGCCTTGACTTTTCTCGGATTCACACACACACACACACACACACACACACACACACACGTACACACACACACACACACACACTCTCTCTCTCTCTCCTCCTCTCTCTCTCTCTCTCTCTCTCTCTCTCTCTCTATCTATCTACCTATCTAAGCTATGAGCGGTTATATGGTCTTGTGGTATGACACCCGCTTTCGGATCGGAAGGTCCTGGTTTCGAACCTGGTTCAGCGCATAGTTGAGTCCTTGGAAAAGACTATTTACTCCCGTTCTCTCACCGTATTCGGGTGTAAAATGAGTACTTAGCCGTCAACAGTGCTGTCGCTGTCGGAAAAATTGTAATATCGCCTAACAGGCGTCATGTCTTGTTCTACATTTTACGTGTTGCTGTCGGTCAGGGACCCTTTGTAAAGCGTTTTGAGCACAGTTAGTGTATTTTGCGCTCTCTCTCTCTCTCCCTCTCTCTCTCTCTCTCTCTCTCTCTCTCTCTCTCTCTCTCTCTCTCGCTCTCTATCGTTCTCAAGTGCATAACAAACCTCTCGCTCATTCGTTTACAACCAATACTCAGTCTAGCTCGACAGTAACTCCATTCATTCATTTAGAGACCTCAGCGCTTTTTCATTTTGCATCATGTTACGAAGGAGGAGTGACAAATTCTAACTATAAAAATTCACAATAATATTACTGTTCCCATCTTGTTCGAGCTGCTGATTTTGCAAGTCGTACAATTCGAGTCTTTCTAGGCATACTTGTTGCGTACGTGTCGGTACTTTTCATAAAACAAAACTTTTATGTCCCCGGGAAGAAGAAAAATCACACACAGAATAACAATGTTTACATGCGACGCATGCGAAGTTGAGGTCAAAGCATGAACTTTGACTCGCCCACTAACCACTCAGAAAGCAGTATCAGGTCATGTTATCATTGACTATTTTGAACAGCCAATGAGAACAGCGCTAGCAAGGCAAAGGTCACAACAATTACTCACGATTTTACTACAATCAGTCAACCCCTCACAATTGGGTCAGAGAAGGGGGTTTTGGTAAGGCTCTTGACTAAATATAGATAGACCGAAGACCTTGACAGTGGGCATTTCATTTAGACCAAAAATAGACGAAACTATCGATACCAAACTTGCCTATTATTATCGATGTTTTATGCTCATATTGGCCTAATGTTTATATGGCTTTTTCGCTGTCAAGCCAGGCTGTAACATTATATTAACTGACCCCCTTGGACTTCAAGAGGTCAGTTTGGACTTAAACTGACCCATCTGAGAGTCAACAAACACATTTTCATGTAGCAAAGGTTTCAAACTTTTCAAAAATAAAAAAAATCTCAAAATCGATATTTTACTCGATTTTTGACATTCGAGGACCCGCCCATCCCTTTAAAGATTCCATTTTTAATCGATCACCTTTAAACTGGAGATTACCGTTTTTTAATAATTTTGAGAACAGCAATATTTACTGAAACGTAAACTGCTACACACTGAAAAAAAAGACATTTTCTTGTTCTCTTTCTCTCTCTCTCTTTCTCCCTCTCTCTCTCTCTCTCTCTCTCTCTCTCTCTCTCTCTCTCTCTCTCCTCTCTCTCTCTCTCTCTCTTTCTCCCTCTCTCTCTCTCTCTTTCTCTCTCTCTCTCTTTCTTTCTCCCTCTCTCTCTCTCTCTTTCTCCCTCTCTCTCTCTCTCTCTCTCTCTCTCTCTCTCTCTCCCCGCCAAAAAATTGGAGTAAGCCCCCAGATCAAAAGTCTTAAATCTACAAACGACATGAGACTTCAAAGAAGCAGTTTAGTACTGTCGTACGAAGTCAGTAATACGCTCGCATGCGGTGTTTCCTACCTTGCACCGCAAGCTATTTATATGATAAATGTAAACTGGGAAGATTAGACGGCTTAGGACGCCTTTGGGGACTTTCGGAGGATCGCAAAATGTAATTTTCAATGCTTCATTACATACAAGACCCCATGTAGCTATTCTGAAAATAACATCTGATTACTGTCATAACAGTAGTCTTTGTTATTGTGTCGTAATTGGGTACTAAAGTTAGTGTAGGGCTTCTGAATTATAGGTCCTAGTTCGAGTCCCGCTGTGGACGGCGCAAAATTGTCTTAGAGAAGGTTTCTTTATTCAAATTCTCGTACTTTACTTATGTACACATCGGGTTGACCACAATAAAAACGATTAAAATGACACAAAAGTAAGTTCTAAACATTATGCACAAAACTCTCACGTTTCTATATCTACTAATATTTTTAGCTTATGTAAATTCCGTATGTATTCATTAAAACGCCCTGTATTGTAATTAGTTTCCTTCTCGCTCAAGATAAAGCAATTACCAGCTAAAACATAATATGTTTCCTAATTGAAGAATTAAAAATTTGCAGTGGTTCACTTCTATACTATTAAATAACATCTGCATGCAAAGGTAAATAACACTACCTAGTTATGAAATGCATCAAGATAATTCAAAACAATCTTTAACAGACCCAATTATTTCTTTAAGAATCAACAAAACAAATACGCGAAAAAAAAATTCATACTCGTTTATTTAAGAATACGTATTGTCAAACACTTGACCAGCATTTTGTAATATCCTCACGTGCACACCTACCTTTTTCTCACGGGGAGTCAATGCCATTGCTTTAATTGCCATCATTATGAAATACTTGTACATTAAAACTTAAGTTATATTTTGAATGAAATTCAATTCGAAGCTTTCTGTTTTCTATATAGTATTACTACAATATCTATCCTCCATCCGTTTCCGGAATGGTCGAAGGATATACTTAAATCTTTGCTAGAAATTCTGAATCAAGAAGTAGAGAAGCAACTTTTCTGTCTCTAATTTTGCATTCTTTTTTGAAATTCAATTCGAAGATATGTCAAGCTATCTGTTTTCTATGTAGTATACTGCAATATCTATCCTCCAGTCGTTTCAGGAATGCTCGAATGATAGAATAAAACTTTTCTGAATCCAGAAGTAGAGAAGCAAGTTTTAAAAAATCTCCAATACTTCATATTCTTTTCTATATATTCGCAACGTGATTGACATAAAGTTGGTAATGAAAGAATAAATGCTGCAGACAAAATGTCGTCTATTGTCCACACCCACCAGGTGGTAATTTTATCCACCGTTAATCCAGAAAAAATAAAGACAATTAGACGAACTTAGTCTGTCATTTAATTGGATTCGAGAGTACAAATGTGTTAATTCTAACACCTTAGTAATTTATTGCCTGTGAATGGCCATCTGAATGTGCCGAGAGGTGTTAAAACGTGCCATGCTCTCGATATCAATTAGCTATATGAGAAAGAAAAAAAAAGAAGGAAAGAATCTAATTATCATTTTTTAGCGCAAGAAATGGATCTATTCCAACGCGAGCATATTTGAAGGTCTGATAACAGGACACAATTATGGGCCCGTTTTAACATTATAATGGAGAAAGTTTTGCGTTGGTTTGAGAGTATTTCCATAACAACAATGAGAACATAACAATTTGGTTTATCAGACCTGCAAATAAGTAAACGTCGATTTATTCTCATTTAGTATACTTTTGTACTTAATTGAACATTTTTTGGTACAATCACCCATTTCTCAGTCAATGCACTAGTAACATGAATATTGATTTTTCAGATATCTAGTAATATTCTTTAATTTTGAAATAATTTAAGTTTCAGAGCTAAAAATAAGCATATTATGCTTTCGTACCGCCATTTTAACATTTAAAAAGCCTCAAGTGGCGCGTGGTTTTCTTCTTTTTCTCAGCTGCCCCCCAATGCATAGCTACAAAAATTTGTATGAACCTCTGAATCAATTTGTCTTAATAAAAAAAAAAAATTTCATGAATTTTAAAACAATAGGAAAGGATTTCGTTTTTATTACAGTTATATTAAAATCGATAACAGGTAAGGATCGGAATTCATAGAAGATTTACATTATCAAAATTATGAATTTTCCGCAAATCCATTTTGAAGGAATCCATTAAACTGGAGTGTTCGGTTAATTGAAGCTTAAACGATAAACGTGCAGTATTTGAATATGAAGCAACGAATGGCAATTATTAACTATCAGACATTTTATAACTTTCAATACACATTACTGGTGAATACAAAGTAAAGTGAAAATAACGCGCTTACAATATAATTTTGATTGCAAAAGTTTGAGAAATAGCGTTGTTTATGCCAAAGAGGATTACATAAATTTATGTAAACTGGTCAAAAGTAAAAATTCATCAATTATGAGACAGTGTCTCCACAAATATGTGTTCAACAATAACAACAACAACAACTACAACAACAACCAAGAAATACTGGACACATCAATCAGCACAGTCTGATGACGAGGATAATGAAAAGGAGAAATGAAAGGACTACAGAAAGATTCCGAGCATTACTCTATTCAATGAAATGTATTTTTCCCCAGTTTGCGAAGGTTGAGGCATGCCCTTTCTCAGTCTACTCTTTATCATTTATTGCCTCGGTGAGAGTACTCGAGTAAATTTGGTGTTCCTTCTCTCAATCTTTCCCTCTACTTAGGCCCAATGACCCCGATTGCATTGCGCTCACAGTGATATGGGGGAAGTCGCGCAACCTCGTGTCAAAACTCCCTGACAGTCTGCTTTGAAAGCTGTTTCTGGTTCATTTTTTTTTATTTACTAAGGAGAATAGTTAGCATTTTGATAAATGGTCAGAATATGTAGTACTGTCTGATTGAAACCATGAAATCATGTAGGCTTTTATAATTGCCAAAGTTGGAGCCTTAAAGGGACCATGGGCCAACGAATGGTAGCGTTGTCCAATACAATACAGCTGGATGCTTCCATGGAGGCAGCAAACGATATTTAGTCAGTCTTAAAACACATTTGCATTGACCCCAGAATAATATTCCAGATGATGCAGAGAAGAAAAAAATATAAATATCCAGTATCATCACCACCTGCAAGAATAACAATGATTCTCTGTCCAGAACCCATGGGCCTTTTTTTCTGCTTGAATAATCAGACGTCCAATATTTTTTCGGGAATGTATATTTACGCTCACCCATACATCTTTGGATGATATTCATATCAAAGTTATCTATGCTCCTTTTCCTGCCACGTCGTTCTACACTGGTGATCTCTCTGTCGTACTTCGATTTAGATCTTCTCATGGTTTATTGTGAAATTCCAAAACCATTGCCGTCCTCTTTAATGACGTTTTCGATAGATACAAGGAGATTCTTTTCGAAGCTTTACGAGAGTTGAACCGATAGAGATTCCTTACCGTATCGTGCTGTTTAAGAGCCTACTATGTTTTTGAAACCTTTAAAGGCCATGTGAAACGTTCATGCATAGACAAAGATTTGTCAAAGTTATGTAAACAGTGTTTGTTAATTTGACAATATTGAGTATACAATCACTATTTCAAATGATTTAAAGCAAGAGATTTCATATCAGTCTTTGGTAATTGCGACATGATGTGATAATATGCCATAAATAATAAATTCAAAATTTCATACAAACTACATAAGTGGTATGTTTATAACACTTAAAGCGAATTATTATTATTTGGAAAGAAGTATGACGTGAACTGATAATCGTCAGTACACGATTTTTTGGATATAGAGTCTACATTGAATTCAGTCATACCTTGTAGTGCGTAACTTTTTTCATTTTTTTTTACAGTGTAAAATCTCTAATTTTATGTCAAGCTGTTTTAAAGTAGTATTTTTATAGGTCGTAAAGAACAAAACTTTTTAATATGGCACCAATACAATCCAAAATCTATATTCAGTTAAGACAAATTGATTCAGAGGTTGACACAAATTTTTACAACTTTTGATAGAGGGACAGCTGAGAAAAGCCAGAAAAACACGCGCCATTAATAAAAAATCTGACTATCGATACATATTTAGTAAGAAAAATTTGAGAGATAGAATACTCGTGTTTAAAAAAAAAGAAAAAAAAAAAAGAAAAAATAAGACCGATAAAAATAATTTCGAAAAAAATATCTCTCTCTTTCTCTCTCTCTCTCTCTCTCTCTCTCTCTCTCTCTCTCTCTCTCTCTCTCGCTATCTACTCTATCTATCTATCATATCTATCTATCTATCTATCTACTATTACTATCTATCTATTCTATCTTTATATTTATTAATATATTTATATATATATATATATATATATATATATATATATATAATACACACACACACAAGAAAGAGAAGACAAGAGAGAGAGAGAGAGAGAGAGAGAGAGAGAGAGAGAGAGAGAGATCCGAAATTATTTCAGCTTTTTAATATTGACTAAGTACCCAAGGCTGGAAAAAGACTATGATAAATTACAATTAAACGTTATAATTATGATCGATACCAGTTTAGAAACTTACCCGAATTCAAATTACAAAAACTGTAAACGCAGTCAGTCCAAACACAAGAGTCTATCGTTACCATTCTACAATACAGTAAGCGCTCCATATCAGTGGTCGGTTAAACCAAACGATGAAATATTTACGACTTTTCTGCGAATGGATGAACCATTTTCCCTCATGATATTGGCTGGACTTCCATGGTGTTATGAAACAATGTAGTAGGACCATCCAGATAAAGACGTCATCATTCTACATACTCTTTGTCCACAGAATGGAAGATCAGAATCAGAATCGTAGTAGTCCTTCAAAGCCATTAGGCCCACGGAGACGGAGTCTATCCCGGTTTCTATAGCGTGAAACGAACAATAGCAATTGCTTGCTATCCTTTTCCACCAAATCTAACAGACTCAGCTATCCATTCACCGCTGGTTGGACATCATCATCATCATCATCATCATCATCATCATCATCATCATCATCATCATCATTATTATTATTATTATTATTATTATTATTATTATTATTATTATTATTATTATTCATAGTATCGCTATTATTATTGTTATTATTATTTGTATCATCATCATTTTTACTTAATATCTAGTGCATGGGCTGGACAAACCATGTAAATCATTACTGTCTGTGTCAGATGGTTGTGGATTCGTAGTCGGGAATAAACGGCAATTTTATCTTAAAACAACGATCTTAAAAGTTGCAAGTCTTTGCCTCCAATTATGTTTATCAAAATTGTACGACATTAAAACAAGGTTTGAATAATTACACATAATATTTTATATATTCAAGTACAATAGTTCCCCTATATCATTTCAGATCTTTCATCAATAGATACAAGATGTGGAATGACCATTTTTTGCTCATTGCGAAATCATCCATTAAAAAAAAAGAATGCAGAAGTTATTTTTCAGGCAAGGGACATAGTCTTGTAGCGAATTTCAATCCAACACTAAGACATTTCTTTAAAATTGTTTAAAACTCAAGACATTCATACGTGGACTATAAATAATCGTAAATAAACTAAGAATGGAATATGATTATAACAATTACTACTGTAAATGTAATAATACTCACAACAACCAAAATATGTTGAAAGATAATTTCGGTGGACACCCACCACTAACTATCCTCTCAAAGTATTGGCCAGTCCCAAATTCAATAGCATTATGAAACAATAGTATGGTGTAGGGATTGGGGGATGAGGTGGACAGGGGTGTTGTGGGAAGGGGGGGGGGGTAACTGAGATTGTTGTAGATTGTGGCTGTCATCGATGTGTGCCAATATCTTGATTGAAGGAGATCGAAAGTGGCTCGATGACTCTGTAAACCCAATTGAATTTGTCACTGGCCTAGCTCCCGCTACAACGCTCTATGATAATCAAACAAATCACGCCTGGAACCACCGATAGTCGTGTTTACTAGTTTAAAAGATACCACTGACATGTGGTTTTTTTTTTTATCTTGCCGAGTGGAGAGTTGACATATTATTTTTTCGATGCCTTTGTATTTTTGTTGAAGTCCTGGATTGGAGAGTTTTTGGTAAGATGAGGATTATTTTAATCCATCCATATTTGGAGGGAGAGTTGTTTTTTTGGCCAAAATTTTATAAAAATTATGTGTTTTTAAAGAGGATGACAGCAGTATGGCAGCTCTGGTTGGGACGTGGAGTGCGACAATAACAGCACAACGAAATGGAAGCTTTAGAATACCTCGACGAGTCACTTCCCCTTTGTTTACCAATCATATTATGGCATTGTGCAACTATCAATTATCGATATTATTGAGAAGGAGAAAAATCAGCCGACTATAATATTGAATACAGAATGGCACTCGATCCAACCATCTCCGAAGCACTCCCACCATTCATGCAGTAAGTACTTGGATTGTGACATCATGATCGATGATGCAGTAATGCAGCAATCCACTTATTGACCTCAAAGTCATATATATATATTCCAATTCTTATGTTGACTCCCGAACTCTAAAGAAAAAAAATAGAGGTCTATTCCTCTACGTTATATTTTGTTGTTGTTGAAGTAAATTTTCATATCAAACATTACAGGTCACCCGTTAGACATATTTTTTCTATCGCAATAATACTCTTACAATATCAACCGCTGCTTATATTATTATAGTCTAAGTACTCATTCACGCCTGAGTTGAGTGGCGTGGGGTAATACGAGTAACATCTTACCCAAGACTATAAAATTGAGCTTAGATTTTGTCAAGCACATCGCTATTGATCACGTTCAAAGTTCGCTTGACTTTGTTTTAAAGCAAGAATCAATACAGATGAGTCACAGACGCCATTAAAAATAACAGGATCTTTAAATTATTATTGCTGTTGTGCTTCTGGTATTATTATTATTATTATTATTATTATTATTATTATTATTATCATTATTATTATTATTATTATATCATTATTATTATATCATATCATTATTTATTATTATTATTATTATTATTATTATTATTATTATTATTATTATTATTATTATTATTATTATTGTTGTTGTTGTTGTTGTTGTTGTTATTATTGAAGGTATTATATTTGTTGTATTTTGTGGTTATTAATGGTATCATTTTATTTTTTGGTTCCATTTACTTTTTTTTCTCACTTTCGTGCATGTTGTCATGAAATTGTATGAATTATCGGTGAAAGCCTAAGATTAATTAAACTTTGAAACTTTCTTCAGTTAACCCATCGATGATGGACAATTTGTTTTAAAAAATCCATTGGTCTACTGCCGTTCGGAAGAGATGGAACTGGATTTGACATGTATTGGACATGAGAAAGGAAAATGGGTTTAATTGTGCTATAGCGATGGAATGGACACCGAGAGGAAAGAGGGAGAAAGGGACGTCCAAAACCAACATGGCGTAGAATGGTGGAGACAGAAAGAATAGATAGTGTGCGCTTGGCTAATGAGTTCACAACATTGCCATCCGGAAGTATAACTGACCAACACACAAAACTTTGTGTAGCCATGATCGTTTATAGTCAGGTTAATACAGTTTAGTGAGATGTACTCATAAACGCGGATGGCCAGAAAACGTGTGCTTCAAATATCGATCGATTAAAATTACCATTGTCTTGCCAAAACCTCTCAAACCTGGGTTTGAATGTCCTATTGTGTTCGTTTCAAGCTATGGAAACCGGGATAAACTCCGACTTCATTGACCTAATGGCTATGAAGGACTGCTGTGTATGTATTCTCTCATTACACTTTAAATTGAAGAAGATTTGTAACCGAACGCATCAATCTGGTACAATGCCGAAATGAACTAGATAGAAAAAACATTGAACACAAGTCATAACGACCAGAGTATGGGAATTATAGGGTATGAAGAAGAAGAAAACAGAGAATAAAATAAATATCGCGGTATAAGAGCCAAACTTTGGATTCACCTGACACGGCGCCCTTCACCCTGGCCGAAAGAGAGAGAGAGAGAGAGAGAGAGAGAGAGAGAGAGAGAGAGAGAGAGAGATAGAGAGAGAGAGAGAGAGAGAGAGAGAGAGAGAGAGAGAGAGAGAGAGATCAGCGAGCAGTCGCACTAGCAACTGGGCCACACACACTCTCTCTCAGCCAGACGCAGGGTGCCCTGTCAGTTGGATCCCAAGTTTGACTCTGACATCGCGATATATATTTAATCATCTGGCACTTCTCCATACCCGATATTTCTCTTCATTATTGATACAAGTGCCTGCTCCAGAATTTTCTGTATGATCAGTGTAATGACATTCACGGGGGTTTGAAGCTTAAGAAACAAATCTCACTGATATTAGATCTAAAATATTATGAGTTTGCTTTAAGTTCATTTTTGAGCATCGTGTTCAGCCCGAGATAATTATATAATATAGTAAGCGCTTGGCTAAGAAGATCACAACATTGCCATCCGAATGTAAAACGGACCAACACACAAAACTATGTGTAACCATAAACTGTTATAGTCTTGTTAATACAGTGTAGTGAGATTCCTCATAAACGCGGATGGCAAAACACAAAAAAAACAAAACAAAACAACAACAAAAAACAAAACAAAGACATGAGTGGCGTCAACTTCATTCTACCCATACTCACCGCCTTATTTTTGTCATCGTTACTCGTGTTCAGGGTTAGGTCGTTACTGTTTTCGTCAATTGATGGAATCTGAATTGGTTCACGGGCTGGTTGGAGGAAAAACGATGGGATAAAATTAAAACTAAATTCCTACAGTTGATAGCATAACAATATAAGGCGTCCAAAAAGAAAAGAAATGCAGACAAGAAAAGTAAAGCTAGCTAGTTGAGAGTCTATCAAACAAAACATTGTACCAAAGACAAAATTTAGCGCAGTAATCATTGGTCTTCGATATATAAAACCTGGTGGGTTTGAGAGATCGCAATAACTTTTATTCTTTGGATGAGACTGGAATAAGATTTTTAAAACATAAGCTTTAATTATCTACTGTTTTTATTTCAAATTGAATCACTTTTTAGACTAATTTTTGAATGGACGCTCATAGAGCAATTACTTTTTCTTTTCTTTTGGATCACCCTGCTAATAGCGCTTATCCATCAACGTGGTAAACACCATGTTCTATGCGCTTTAAATTTAAAACAAGATATGATGACGGATTATTTAACACTTAAAGACTTAGGTATGGTTTTTGAAGACAACCTTGTTTTATAACAGTGGTACTTCCGACAGGGTGAGGAAAATGTGTATAGTATACTCTTCCTCAGGCTTTATCGCCGGTTCATAATGTCGGACCAAATAATCGTCACAAAATAAAACGTGAAAAGAAATAAAACCAATCGCCTTTTTAAAACAATTACAAAACTGTGATTGATGATTAAAGATCTCTTCTTTTTTCTCAATTTTGATATCTTGAATTGTTATGCGTAAATTATTGTCCATTAAAAGAATAAACAAAGTTAAATCAAGCTCGGAGGTTATTGGATATCAGTCTTGTAAATTATTTGCACGTAGAACTTGTGGTGGTCAAGGGATTTGACTCGACTTTTGACCTTGTGTATCACAGATTTGAGTCCCGCTGGGACGACGCAAAGTCGACTTCTTTTAACAAAACAAAACACAGACCCAACTCTTTCCTCACATTTCCCCAGCATACCCCGATATAAAATGAGTTCACGATCATAAGCTCCTAAATGTCACATCTCGTCCTACATGTTAAGTGTTGTTGTCTATTGACCTCTTGTAAAACTCGATGAACATATAAAGAGGTTATTGCGATATATGAAAGCTAACACATTTACCTACAGTCTGCGATGTCCTTAAACAATATTTGATGTCTTAAAAAGATGCACCTTATAGTCAAACAGCTTTAGAGCCTGCCTACGAATCTAATTTTGCTTCATCACATGAAATGAACCACCCAATCAATAGGTACAGTTTTTTTTATTTTTAATTTGGAACTCTTTACTATGAGTTACGTGTTACTTGACTCGCCATGAATTCATCCACATTATTCCACTTTACTGGAATATAAATTCAATGATACTGTATGAATCAGTTAACTGCCGTACTCTGGAACAACGTATTTAAACATTTGGCCAGAAAACTTGTCCTTCAAATATCGATCGACGTAAAGAACCCTCTTCTTGGCAAACATTCTGAAACTTGGGACCTGCGAGGCCAACATTTTAAATATGCGTTTTTCAAAATACGGCAGTTAACTGCTTAATCAGTTATAAATATCCCCCAAATAGTTGTGTGTTTCTGTTCTAGACAAACATTGTCTATACCATTGGGAAGAGAGTAAACAAACTTACCATCATTGTCACTCATGATATTCTTCACTCTATTATCCAATGTCCGACCCTCCTTTCTATATCTATTCTCTTCCTCTTCCCTCCTCCCCCTCCACCTCCTCCTCCTCCTCCTCCTCCTTCTCCTCCTCCTCCTACTACTACTACTACTGCTACTACTACTACTACTACTACTACTACTAATATTACTACTATTACTACTACTACTACTACTACTACTACTACTACTACTACTACTACTACTACTACTACTACTACTACTACTACTACTACTACTGTTGCTGCTACCACTATTGATACTACTCCACCACGATCTCCTCATCCTCCTCTTTGATCATCATCATCATCATCATCATCATCATCATCATCATCATCATCATCATCATCATCATCATCATCATTTATATTTTTGCCCCTTTCAATATGCTTTTTCTATTAATATTTAAAGACATGGTAAGCGTTATTCATCACGATCTAATCGACACAAGCAGGCAACTTTTGTTAACGGTTAGCATAATGCGAATAATAAATATTGCAACAGTAAAAATTAGTGAGAGAGCAGTCATCCTCGGGAAAAAAAGGGATATATATATATATATATATAATATATATATATATATATATATATATATATATTATATATATATATATATTATATGTATATATATATATATGTATATTTATATATATATATATATATATATATATATAAATAGAGAGAGAGAGAGAGAGAGAGAGAGAGAGAGAGAGAGAGAGAGAGAGAGGTGGTGGCAAAAGTAACAAAATTACAGTGCATAACACATGATAAAACGTGATCTTTTGTGAGAAGAATCGTGTAATCATGATCAAATAGTATCAGATTGGTAGACAGAAGAGTAGATGATGAGAAGAACAAATGGAAGTGTAAGAGATTAAGAGAAAGGAAGCAGACGAGGGTTTTAAATCGCTGGAGAGAGAGAGAGAGAGAGAGAGAGAGAGAGAGAGAGAGAGAGAGAGAGAGAGAGAGAGAGAGAGAGAGAGAGCATAATAGCAGCATTGCAATGCATAATTGAGTGCTTTTGTGAAGAGAAAAACAATGCAACCATGTCCACAATGGTCGTGGTTTTGAGCTGCTCTCCCATTATTGCCGTCCATAATACATTATTTTTCGAAGAGAGGTCTCGTTGGCCCATTATGCCCTTCTCTAGAGCTTCAATAGCTGGGGGTTGCTTTTCGTAGTGGTCATGCGCATGTGGTAGTTAAGGTAGACTTGTCTGGTATATTGGTGGAAGGCATTGCGTTTTCAGAAATACCATTGCTTGCTCTTTTTTTATATAGTGGTTGTTACATTTAAGTACACACATCACGCTCTTTCTTTCCAGAATAAAGCAAAATTACCCCTATCATTCTATATCACATGTTCAAAAATACATAGGAATCTAAGGCAAAAGGGCTATGATCCTCAGAGGATGTATGTGGCTTACGCCATTCCAAGACATGATAAATGGTATGGAATGAGAAAATAGAGAGAACACAGATTAAACACAGCGGTTAACTTGTAGCACAGGATAACTCTTCAATCTTGAGGATGAGACGAATCATTTTGATTTTCATAAACCATGTCTTGGTGATGAAAGAACGTGCTGTTTAAAGAATCGTAGATAGATTAAAAATGGCAACATCTAGTAAATTACATTGATTACATTTCGTTTTGTGCAGTGAAAGTTAATAGGTAAGAGTGCTTCGACACGCTAAATAAACAATCAAACAAGCAAACAAGTTAGGTTATTGAGATATTATAGAAGTTTTGTTGAGCGTATCAAGCGTAAGAGTTTTGCCATGGATTCTGCCACACACACTGGTATGACGCTTCTTGTTCAATTCGGTCAAAATAAACTTTAATTCATATATGTCGATAGATTAAGATGACCCACAACTTGTCAAACATTTCTAAAACAAAAACGATTTTTTTGGACCAAAACGAAATAAAAAGTTGTTTTGTTTCATGACCGGAAGCATGGGTGAGTGATTCATTGAGGTACACTCGGAGTGTATCAGGCCGTCTTCAGACACGATCTTCCCATTCGATCGACCAGGGAATCTTCTTCCTATCCTATTTTTAGAACCCGAGACTTTGAAAAAACCTCGATTTTGTGACTTTTTGACAATCCTGGGACCACCTTAATCTATTGGTTTGAGAAGCTAACTTTTTCTGACTAAAATCTAAATAGGTGTTTTGTCATCGATGACAGTATTAGTGCTAATTCTCAAGATAAATGTTGTTCATGAAAGACAGTGGTCAATAATTATATATATATGCTGTTGATTAATGCATTCAAAGCTACAGTGCTGATGAGTTTTCATTAATAAAAGGGTGTGAGACAATCTGGTAAAAATAATTCAATTCATCGCATAGAAAATCAAACCAAAATACAGCAGTAAACTGTGGACAACGATTAGTAATTGATTCATTCGGTGGGGATTATTGTCATTCGTGAGTAGAAATATTAATTCAATTGTGTTAAAAGTGTTGCTTGATTGAAAACGTCGCACGATATTTTATACCTGGAGTTGAACTTCTACTGAGCAGAGTGTCTATATTCGAAGTTTGGGTCGTAGCGTCGTGATTTGAACCCTTTTCTATGGGGTCATCGAGGTCAAAGTTGACGTGAGGTGACCCAAGAATGTCATCTTCGATGGTGGAGTCGTTCAAGGCGCTGTTAGAGCCTGTCAAATCATTGTCATATTATAGCGTTTGGTTGGCATGGGAGAAACAATAACCTTGCAAAATTTGGATCTAATAATCAGCGAGAAAGAAATAATGAAAGAAAGAATGAGAAAGAGAAAGAAAGAAAGAGAGAGAGAGAGAGAGAGAGAGAGAGAGAGAGAGAGAGAGAGAGAGAGAGAGAGAGAGAGAGAGAGAGAGAGAGAGAGAGAGATTGATTGTAGAAACATTCTTTGAGATAATAATAATAATAATAATAATAATAATAATAATAATAATAATAATAATAATAATAATAATAATAATAATAATAATAATAATAATAATTGGCGCTGGCTTCCGGCGACAACAGACGTGTTGTGAATGTTTACCTATTTTCTACACATATTTTTATTCATTTATCATTCAATCGTCGGAATTTAAGCCTAATTTTTATTCAAAATGGATGTGAAGTATATATTGTTCCTGATTTTTATATTTATTAGTATATTTATAAGCATAAATGGTGTTTTAGCCTGTGATTTTACTGCCAAAATAAGCCTATCGATAACTTATACTCCAGAGACTCTCCGATCCCTCCAACCCGTGTCACCCCCACCACCCACTATTGACACATCGTTTATTAAAGTAAGAAAGAGGGGGATAAAGGGAGGAATAAAAACAAAATTTAACAGACGGCCTTTTCGTCCATTTTTACCCTGTGTAGTGACAGGTAATGTAAGATCACTGAAAAATAAAATTGATGAACTGTTTTCACTGTGTCGTTTTAATAGTGACTATCGTCAAGCCTCCATAATAGCGTTAACAGAGACTTGGCTATCTCCTCACATACCATCATCATGTTTTAATATTGAACAATATTCACTATTTCGAGGAGATCGGACTAATGTAAATAAACGAACTGGGGGTGGGGTGTGCACATATATTAACAACAAATGGTGCCACCCCAATAACTGTCAGATAAAGAAAATGTATTGTGACGATTATATTGAATTTATTACTGTTTCGTCACGACCATATTACCTACCCCGGGAATATACTCATGTCATCATCATCAACGTCTACATTCCACCATCATCAGACAACACCACAGCGAAAAATATTTTGAGGAAAGAAATACAGGACATTCAAATTAAGTCACCCGATGCCGTATTGATGGTCACTGGCGATTTTAACCAATGTAACGATTTTACTCTCCCGGGACTTCATCAATACGTGGACTGCGAGACAAGGGACAAAAAAAAAACATTAGATTTATTCCTGTGTAATATTAAAAATAGTTATAAATGTTTACCCCGTGCCCCATTAGGTTTATCTGACCACTGCATGCTCTTGCTACTCCCCACCTACCGCCCTGTTTTTAAACGTGTAAAACCAGTAAAGAAAAGTGTACAGATCTGGAATGGAAGTGTGTGTGAAGATTTGCGTGGTTGTTTTGAATGCACTGACTGGAATGTTTTTATCGAATCATGTGATAGTGTGGATGAGCTGAATGACTGTGTGAGTGAGTATTTAAAATTCTGTGAACAGCTAGTGTCTTGTAAAAAAGAAATAAAATATTATCCTAACAACAAGCCTTGGATAACAAAAGATCTAAAACTTTTATTGAACCAAAAGAAAACTCTCTATACTAGTGGAAACAAAAAAGATCTGAAAACAAAACAAAAAGAGATAAAGAGGGTAATATCTAGTTGTAGAGATAAGTACAAAAATAAAATTGAAAAATGCTTTTCTTCTGGGGATATACGGGACACGTGGCGGGGGCTTAAAACTGCTGTGAACTATAATCCAAAGCCCACGATTATATCAGAAGATATCGAAATTGAAACTTTAAATAAATCTTATTCACGTTTCGACACAGCAAACAAATTTGATATTGAAAATGAAAAACATAAATTAGACAGGGCTTTGGAAGATGAAATGGCTATTGAGGTCAGTGAAGAGGAAACGAGATTCGTATTTTCGAAACTAAATGAGAGGAAGGCTGCTGGGCCGGATGGATTGAAAGGAAAACTATTAAAAGAATGTGCCCACCAGCTTTCCCCCATTTATACACATATTTTTAACTGGTCCCTCCAATGCGTTTCAATCCCTCAAATTTGGAAAACTTCAAAAATTATTCCTGTTCCAAAAAAAGAAAAACTTGAAACTATGAACGATCTCAGACCTGTTGCACTGACTTCAATAGTCATGAAATCTTTAGAAAAACTTGTTCTTGTTAAAATTAGGAATCAGTTTATGCCATTGAGTGATAGTCATCAATTTGCTTACAAACCAGGACGTGGCGTAGAGGATGCCATTTTGCTGTTTACAAACAACATCTACAGGCATCTAGATCACGCTAGGAGCTATTGCAGATTGCTTTTTGCAGATTTTTCTTCAGCGTTCAATACAATGCAACCTCAGTTGGTTGTTCAAAAATTGACTAGTCTGAATTTAAACAAGTATATAATTGCTTGGGTGCTCGACTTTCTTACGGAGAGAGCACAATATGTTCAATTAGGGCAAAACAAATCTTCCTGTATAACTACAAATACTGGCGCTCCTCAAGGTTGTGTATTGTCCCCTGTATTATTCACAATATACACGAATGACTGTAGAAGTCAAAACCTGAGTGTACCTTTAATAAAGTTTGCAGATGACACCGCTCTTCAAGGCCTCATAACAAATGGCAACGAAGTGGCTTATAGGCAAGAAATTGATAGATTTGTGTCTTGGTGTGATGCCCACCACCTAGAGCTTAACATAAGCAAGACAAAGGAGCTAGTGATTGACTTTAGGAGAGTGAAGGAACCGATAGAACCGTTAAAATTAAAGGACCAATTCGTCCAGCGAGTTCCTCACTACAAATACCTTGGTGTAACGATTGATGACAGGCTCAAGTGGATGAACACTTGAAAATAATTAGGCATAAGATGTGCAGACGTACATATTTTTTATCGAAACTCTCTCAGTTTAGAATAGATAAAACCCTCTGCACATTATTTTATAGAGCAGTAATCGAAAGTGTTTTGTCATTTTGTATAACAGCTTGGGGAGGCAATTGCTTAGCAGTGGAAAGGAACAAAATAAATTCAAATATTAAAAAATCCATTAAACGCTATATAAATGATGTTGACGATGTAGATCTTTTATACGAGAAATTTTGTATAAATAAAATAACTAAAATATTAAATGACCAGTATCATCCACTAAGACCATCAATTATTATGTCAGAAAGAAGTGGTCGCCCTTTCTCTATTTCAACGAAAACAGAGAGACACCGAAAATCTTTTCTGCCGTCCAGTATTAGGCTTTATAACAACAAGCAATAATCATTTTATATAATTATTTCTCATTTTTACTTTTTTAAAATATAAATATTAATTTATTAATTTATTTGTTTTGCAATCTTTTCAATTTTCAATTTATAGTGACAGTTTTAACTATTTTACAGTGTTGAAATTATTCATATTATAAAGCGCAGCTCTGGTTATAGAGCTGCTCCTTTTATATATATATACATCCTTTTTCCATTGTATTTTTATCTTATGTGTAAATTATAACACGTCTGTACAAAAAATTTCCTTTTTGGGATGCAATAAAGTATTATTATTATTATTATTATTATTATTATTATTATTATTATTATTATTATTATTATTATTATTATTATTATTATTATTAATAATAATAATAATAATGCACATTTCCACTCCTTTTAACTTTAAATTCACATTTCAGCATGTCTTTCACTCCAAAACAATACCAGTTTAAGTCGGCGGCTTGCATATTAATATTGCTCCCAAATGGGAGGGGGGGGGGGGGGGGGTGTGCATAAAATATAGGGAAGAATTTTCGAATAATATAATATAAAACATTATAACAATTATGTTTATGACGCCAGAAAATTAGCAAGTTGGATTAGACAACTCACCAGCTAAGCCTTGTTCTCTAAGCCTTTCAAAGAGGGATTCTGGGTCGTATCCAGGGGAACCTGTTGGAGACACCGTTCTCAAAATAGGGTCGGGCACACCATCAGTTTCGTCTTTGTCTGATTTCGTCCTCTTGCTTGTGGTCTTGTTCTTGACTGCCTTTCTCCTGTTACCAGAATGATGAGAAGGTAATATTATATGAGCGTGATATGGAGATGATCTATTGCTGCTGTGCGCTTAGGTAATTTAGTCACAACAACCACCGGGTGGATGTAACGTGACAACACACAAAGCTATGTGTAACCTTGACCGTTTATAGATAGTATGCGCTTGGCTAAGAAGCTCATAACATTGCCATCCGGAAGTATAATGGATCAAGACACAAAACTGTGTGTATCCATGAACGCTTATAGTCAGGTTAATACAGTTCAGTGAGCATTACTCATAAACGCGGATGGCAAAAAACAATAACAAAGACATGAGTGACGTCATCTTCGAACTATCTATAGTCTGATTGATAGAATTTAGTGATAACTACTCATAACAATGGCTGGCTAAAACAATAACAAAGATCTGAGTGACGTCAACTTCGTTCCTTCTATAGTGCCTTTCCATGTCATAAGTTAAATTGTAAAATGTGCTCACGGTGACCCACATAGTGAAAAGTGTTCACAGTTTTCGAAATATCCAACAATTTGTTCAGCTTGACTCATGAGTATGTCTACAACTTTCATATTATGCAACGCAGCGTGTTCAATTTATCAAGAAATATCCAATCATTGTACAACAATAAATCATGTGATCGATGGCTCAGTTGGACGAAAACCTGAATAAAGATCTCTTCCATTGTGCTTAAGGAACGCATAGTGTCGGATCGTTTGAAATCTAATAGGGACAGCGTGGCTCAGCGGAACCGTCTTTGCTTCGTACCCAAAAGGTACCGAGTTCGACTACCCGGATCATTATGTGTCCTTGAGCAAGTCACCTCGCCCTAGCTCAATTTGCTCCCCTGCACTGCGGCTGACGCCTGGGTTATCCCAGTCTTCCATTGGAACAGACCCTAGAGACAAATTTCCCCTTGGGGATGAATAAAGGGAGTTTTATTTATTTAAAAACCTATAAATGATCAGTGTCACTTTAATGTATAGATACAGATTTCCATTTATATATACATCCATTGTTAATTGACAATTTTCGGTA
>NC_088362.1:86768191-86778191 GCF_034508935.2 Berghia stephanieae | reverse complement strand
ATAGTTCACTTTGACATAATATCGTTTTGAAACGATTGGTCACATCTTATCATAAGTTTGTGACATCTTATCCTGGATCGTGCAAAAAAGGGTATAGCGACCCCAGCTTTGAGTTGGGAGATCAAATCAAAATCTTCAAAACAGAAGATCAAACTAAAGAATTGATTCTATGCGTTTAGGTTAACTGCTCTTTAGTTAAACTACTCCGCCGGTCGGATATAATGTACCAACACACAAAACTATGCGTAACCTTAGATTTAAACGTATATAGTCTGATTGATATAATTCAGTGGGAACTAATCATTAAAATGGCTGTCTAAAAGCAATAACAAAGAGCTGAGTGACGCCAATTTCGTTCGATCCATAAGCTTTTAAGTTACACAGAGTTGTCTGCGTTGGTACGTTATATCCGATTGGAGAATGTTGTGGGTATTGTACCTAACAGCATAGCATGAATAGAGAGGAGGTCGTGGTGACATCAATGGCATAGCAATGCGTGTGAATATTTCTCATCCTGCTCCTCATCGTTATCTCACCCGTTCATCTTTGAATAATTCATGTTAATTTGTGGTGAATCCTGGTACTGGCTACTGTACTGTATCCTACTCTGATAAAACGCATTTGTTTTTGCCCAGAAAACGTTTTACTTCAAATATTGATCGATTAAAAGTACCTCAACAGTCTAGAAATCTCAAACCCGAGATTTTGCATTCGATTTAAACCCCAATAATTAAAACATGCCAGTCAGGTAATTCCAGCTTATTATGATTGATTTCCGCCACTATAAAAAACAACAAAAGCAACAACAACAAAACAAATTAAAAAAAAAACACTTGAGTGTTCAATGTCAAATTTTGAAAGTACCATGTTGACATTAAAGAACTGAACAAGTTGTGTATGATAAGTACCAGACAAAACAAGAAGGGAAAATACAAGAAAAAACAGCCCATAAAAATTAGTCTTCCTCGAAGAAGACTGATTTTTTTGGGATGATTTTTTTCTTGTATTTATCTTCTTTGCTTTGTCTGGTACTTATCATACACACTTTGTTCAGTTCTTTAGCGTATCCATAATTTCTCCATTAAATACTACGTTTACAATTGATCGGACAAATGTTGTATTGTTGCCATGTTAAAAAGTAAATGAGACTCTTCGTCTTAAAACGGTGTTATGCCTTGGCAATTACGGTGAAAAATAATTGATATTTTAATCAAAACTATGATATTTGTTTACGAATAATATTGTTTCATTAAGCGGCAATCTTTTAACCCCCCCCCCCCCAACAAAAAACAAACAAACAAAAAAAAAAAAACAAAAAAAAAAAAACAACACAAAACAACAAAACCCCCCCCCCCCCCAAAAAAAAAAAAAATAAATTACCATTTGTACAGATTAAAAACCACTAGACGTTTTCGAAGCGCTTTACAGGGGATGCCAAGATAACAGCAACACTTAACATGTAGGACGAGACGTGACGCCAGTTAAGTGATATTACAATACTTCCTGACAGGGATAACGCTGTTAACTTCCATACATGAGTATGGTGAGAACATGTGAGTAAATAGCATTTTCATAGGACTCAACTATGCGCCGCTCATAGCCGGACTCGAAACCTGGACCTTCTGATCCGATAGCTACATAGGCGTGAGTCTTTAAAGAACGAAAATTCAAAATTTCCTATTTTTGATCAATTTAACTTTAAATTCATTTTTCATTATCTGCTTCCCCCGTACAAAATACAAGGTTGAGGCTGTTGGTAAATCTTTAAAAAAAAAATCATCTTTTTCATTTAAAAATATTGAGCTTTAATAAAGCGCAATATCCACTAAACGTGCTCAAAGAGCGTTACAGCGGGTCCCTGGACAACAGCAGCACTTAACATGTAGGAGGGGACATGACGCCTGATTGGCGATATTACATAATTTTTTCGGACATAGACAACGCTGTTTACGGCCAGGTATTCATTTTACATCTGAGTACGGTGAGAGTATGTGAGTAAAGAGCCTTTTCCAAGGACTCAACAATGCGCCGAGCGAGGTTCGAACCCAAGACCTTCCGATCCGAAAGCGAGTGTCTTACAACAAGACCACCTAGCCGCAAATTACCCACCTTGAAGTCACATCAATGATGTTGGTCGGTGAGAGCTCGGTGTTGGTGATGTACCCATCATCAATGTCCTCATCTTTGTCCAGGTCATCAGTTGATCCCGGTCCTCCTTTAGGTCTGTCGTGTATAGCCTTGCTACGGACAAAGTTACAATAGTGGGGCATGTACTCGCTGCTGTGTTGCTGATGAGAAGATAAGATTGGAAAGGAGGGGCGTTGGGGGTTACGGAAGTATTGCATATATATACGTATTCAACAATTTTAAAAGACGAAAAACAGATAGAAAAATCGATGCATACACTGATAGATTGATGGATAGAAAAATGATATTCAAGTTATTATTTGAATAGACACATAGATTGGTAAACTATGGATGGAATTATGAAGCAAACCTGAGAGAGCGAGATATATATATATATATATATATATATATATATATATAAAATAGAGAGAGAGAGAGAGAGAGAGAGAGAGAGAGAGAGAGAGAGAGAGAGAGAGAGAGAGAGAGAGAGAGAGAGAGATGGGGGGTGGGGGGGGGGGCAGAGAGATTATTCTCCACAAGGGAATTAATCAAAGTAACAGTAACATATTATTGTTTCATTATAAAGGGATATCTTTTTTTATCATCAACATCCATCGTGGCTTGTGCTCTTGAGCACGTTGCCGGTTAGCTGTCTCCACGAATCACGATCCTCTGCGGTGCGCATGAAATCTGTGTTGCTTTTAAAGTCACATTTGGCTATTCTTAGGTTATTTAGATAAGTCATTCTTTGTCTTCCTCTAGCTCTCTTTCCTTCGATCATTCCAGATGTTACCAATTTTTCTATTCCGTCTCTTCTCCACACATGTCCCAGAAAGCGTAACTGCCTCTTTCTGATGTTGTCGATCAGTATTCTTCCCTTTCTCACCTTCTCCAACATGACAGCTCCTCGTTTGTACACCTGTCTGTCCATGATACCCTCAACATTCTTCTATACACCCACATCTGAAATGCCTCTAACCTCCTCGTACATTCTTTGTCAAGCGTCCACGTTTCACAACCGTGAAACTTTTTTTTTATATAAGGGAAATAATCAAAATAAAGAATATATAAACTGATAACACTTGCTTACCTCCCCTGGATTTGCATGTTTTTGAAGTTCTTTTCTCTGAAAATGAAAAAGAAAAGAAAATGAGTTGTATTGATGTTAAGGCATACAACAGATGCCCCTTTTACCAATTCAACTACCCGCATACAGTTGTTGGTAACAAGGTTTAAATATTTGAGATGACCTGAAGCATTTCTGGGAAGTGAGTCATGTTAATTTTTCGGCTAATTTCGGCTAATCTGTCTTTTATATTATTTTCAGATGGCAACAGGGCCGGGTGTTGATGAACCGGCTAACTTGCCCCAAAGTAGTTAAAGTACATACACCTGAAAGTCTAGCATCTATGTAGTTCACGTCTTCGGATCTTGGCTTGCTCTCTTTTTAAATACAAACACCAGCGTTATACTTTAAAAGGAAATCGGTTTGCTGCGACGTAACTAACCCCCCCCCCCCACAAAAAAGCAACAAAAAAAAAAATAAATAAAAAGGACAAACAACTACCCCCCCCCCCCCTAAAAAAAAAAACAAACAAACAAAACAACCCCCAAAAAACAACAATAACAACAAAAAGAAAAAACAAAAAATAAAACACAAAACACCCCAAACGAACAAATAGCAAACAAACAAACAAAAAATAAAATAATTTCCTTTCTATTCTCGTAAACAGGAGGGTGGGTATTCCATATAATACGAACAATTAATAATTGAAGAGCCAGACATTTTGTCTGCTGTATCTTTTAGCACTATTTCATAATGTATAATATTAGGGCACTGCGAAATGTATATAAAGCCCTATGAAAGACTGAGAAATTGGGAAACAGGGGCTAGTGGAGACCTGCCTACATTTACGAAAAAATTGTAGAATTACGAAATTTTGGCTCCAGTTTCAGAACTTCGTGCGCATCTAAAAGCCATTAAAAAATTTATTTAAAATGAAAGTTGTTGCTAGAGTACAGGATTTTAAGGATTCTGAAGTGTTGTTTAATTCATATGAGGGTAAATTTTTGATAATAAAGGAAACAAAAGCGACTACAAATTTTAACTCCTCAAAATTACGAATTTTTAAATTTCAAGTTGACAGGTCTGATAGTGTAAAATATATGTCTGTGAAAATAAGCATGAAGCATAGAGGCCTACATGCATAAATGTCGTGTAAGCTATTATTTGAATAGACACAGGGATGGGTAATTGATGGATGGAATTGTAAAGTGAAACACACACACACACACACACACACACAGAGAGAGAAGGAGAGAGAGAAGGAGAGAGAGAGAAGGAGAGAAAGAGAGAAGGAGAGAGAGAAGGAGAGAGAGACAGAGATAGATAGAGATAGATAGATATATAGATAGACAGGAGAGGGACACACACAGAGAGAGAGAGAGAGAGAGAGAGAGAGAGAGAGAGAGAGAGAGAGAGAGAGAGAGAAAATGAGGGAAGGGGGGGGGGGGGGGGCTAGGGAGAGCTGATTACAGTGATGTTACAGCTTGTGAACATCATAATATTAATATTTTGACTAAGTCATGCTTAGAATTGCACTGGAATATTGTAGAGTGCAATGCTTTAAAAATATTCTTTGTCACAAAATTTGTAAAAAATTATTCATGATCTAGAGGATAATCAATACGATTACGGCTGGCAGGCATTTATTGAAGGTGGCTATGTTTTGTTTGTTTTAAGAGTTTGACGGTCTTTGAGACACTTTCAGGTCATTTCAGTAAAAAGGAAGAAGATTGGAAAAAAGTAAGACAAAAGAGACTGGTCAAAGTAATGAACAGAAGTAGATTCAAAGAGCAAATTATCAATGGGGCCCTGTTTGATATCACTTAGAAGTCCCATTCGGACACAAGTACAAGATGCCATTATGAAGAATACACTCAAATAATTTCAGAATATTATAATTAAAGCAAGTAACCTTCTCCCTCAAAAACAAAACAAAACAAAACAAAAACAACAATCACAAAAACCCCCAACAAAGCAAAAAACAAAAGACAAAAAACAAAAAAAAAAACAAAAACAAAAACAAATTTAAAAAAAACACACACACAAAAAAAAACGAATATTAAAAAACTCAACAAAAACCAAGAAAAAAACAAACAAACAACAAACGCCCCCCCCCCCCCAAGAAAAAAAAAAACAACTAAACAAATCAAGACAAACTCCAAACAAACAGATAAAAATAAACTTCACATACCACCAATGTGTTTGACTATACTACCGTGATCTGAAAAAAACAATACAAGGAAGTCCCATGTTTGAGCGATTTTGACAAGATTATGATTCGATCGATATTTGAAGGACGAGCTTACTAGCCAAAAACTTTTTAAAAACATGTACATTTTTCAGAGTATGGAAGAACAATACAATAATTGTTATCATGATCAAACGGAAAAAAATGATTAAAAGTGTGTCAGGTTGGGTATTGTGTTTAGTAAATAAAGTCTGAGGAAAGACTAAAAATTTGGGAAACAAGGACTTGTGTTTAAAAAAAAAAAGAAATCCGTCTGTGAACCTGTAAATTATTCTGTACCAGAATAAGCAAGAAAAAAATAAGAAGTATAGATCCTCCCAAAAAATCAACATTTCTCGAATGAGGGATAGATCATTAAACTTGCTGATTACCAATCCGATCTCTGTGGTCTAAGGATAGCACATCTAACCGGTAATCGGAAAGTCTGTGGTTCGATCTTCAGTCAACGAAAGCTGCATTATTTGGGAGGAGTTTTACTTGTGCTTTTCTTTCTGCTTTGTCTGGAATATATATATATATATATATATATATATATATATATATATATATATATATATATATATATATATATATATATATTATATAGTACAACTACTACTACTACTACTGCTTTTTCTTCTTCTTGCACTATTACTACTACAACTTCTACTACTACTACTACTACTACTACTACTACTACTACTACTACTACTACTACTACTACTACTACTACTACTACTACGACTACCACTATTACTACTACTACTACTATTACTACCACCACCACCACTACTACTATTACTATTACTACCACCACTACCACTACTACTACTACTACTACTACTACTACCACTACTACTACTACTACTACTACTACTACTACAACTACTACTACTACTACTACTACTACTACTACTACTACTACTACTACTACTACTACTACTACTACTTCTACTACTACTACTACTACTACTACTACTACTACTACTACTACTACTACTAATACAACATCATTATGGAGCATTATTGTCTGTACGCATTACTTCGGAAAAATAAACCCAAAAATCCTTGAGTTGCTCTTAACCGGCGTGTACATATATGCAGGTCTAACACCAGGACATCCTTATGGGCATAGTTTAACATTGTTGTAATGGACAATATTTTGCGTCATTTTTTGAGATTTCCTTTACAACAATGAACCCATAAAGAATTGGGTTTCAGACCTGCAAATAAGGGCACGTCGCTCTTAACCAATGAAGGTTAAAAACACGCCTTGAAAATTATATAAGTTGATAAATGGCGTTGAATTGATAGTTAAAACCGATCTTTTCAGTACTATTTCATTGATTAAAAACGATGAAAAAATTAAAAACTAGGAGCAGGAGCTTGTGAAATAATATGAAATGCCCCCTTAAAAAAGAGAAATAATGGGTAATGCTCAAACACTTTTAAGTGCGAAGTATTAAACAAATAGAGGACAATAGAGGGAATATTAATTAATGGAATTTGACGTCGCGTATGAACCTTCAGTTAATTTCCGGTGAATCGATTTTAATGAGAGACAGAAAGAGAGAGAGAGAGAGAGAGAGAGAGAGAGAGAGAGAGAGAGAGAGAGAGAGAGAGAGAGAGAGAGAGAGAGAGAGAGAGAGAGTTTAAAAATTGACTATAGCATCATTTTAAAAGTTACTTTCATGCTGATGTTTTAAACAATTTTACTATTTAGCATTGATGTCATAAGACCAAGAAAAAAGGTGGAGAGCCGTGGTTACTCATTTGCAGTTCTGATAAACCATAATGTCATGGTCTTATTGTTGCAATGGAGTAAGTATACTCTCAAACCAAATCAATATATCGTCCATGAACAACAATTTTAAATTAAGCCCATAATTAATTACGCTCAGTTATCAGATCTTTGACGGGAAACTTTGAAAGAAAATGAGATGAAACAATTATTTATTTATTTTTCCTTTTAATTAAATCAAGTTTCCAGAATTGGGTGAAGAATCCAAGAAATATATTGCACAAGTCGTGAAATATTATGATAAATTAATATGAGTTTGGCTTTTAATTTTAAAGTTGAATAAAAGTGTCATATAGATGTCATGGAATATTATTCTTTTTAGATTTGATTAAAATATTGATTCAAATTTTTAAAAATACGAAGACTGATGGTTTATTTTTTTTTGCAGACGAGGGTTATTGTTGTCAAATATTGATAGATATAGAAATTCAATAGATCAATTAATAAACCAAGATCGCGTTTTTCATTATTTGCATTAACATTATCAATGCTATCAGCCTAATTGGAATCGTCGTTGTCGATATCCTCATCGCCGTCGTCGTCGTCGTCATCATCAACATCATCATCATCGTCATCATTGCCATCATCCTATCATTATTATTATTATTATTATTATTATTATTATTATTATTATTATTATTATTATTATTATTATTATTATATATTATTATTATTATTATTATCATTATTTTATTATTATTATTATTATTATTATTATTATTATTATTTATTATTATTATTATTATTATTATTATTATATATTATTATTATTATTATTATTATTACACCTGGTAAAAACTTTACAATCAAAAGAATATACCACGTAATCATGGTACGTAGTAACTATATTTTGTGGAATTATTCTTACCGTGGATGGGGCTGTTCTTGGTCGGTGGCTGTCTATGTATCTTTGGACTCGATCTGGGTGACTGCGCATGCTCATAGCAGACACCGGCCTTGACCCATTAGTAACGTCAAAATTTCCACAATTCTCCAAGCCCGTTGTGCAAGCTGGCTGCGGTCTCCATTGTAGGAGAGGATGGTGAAGATGATTGTGATTGTGACATCTAGAATGCCGGTCAAAATACAAAAGAGATGGGTCTTGTTGGAAACCGATACTTAGACCAACTCTCGGGTCGTCTAGCCATGGGCTAATCCATTCTTCCTGACTTTGTTGAGTTCTAGGGTTATACAAAGGCGATTTAGAACGCATAGAACAGGCGCTCTGGACTCTTCTGTAATTGTCACTGTAAGATTTTTGCTGCTCGTAGCTGCAACTTGAATGAGGTCGGTAGTTTGGTGTGTCGTAAATGCCTAAAAACGACCGACTATCTTCGGAACCCGCTTGTTCTAAGTCATGAGGACTAGGAGAAGGAGACAAACAAAAATCTGGGTTTGGCTCTTTTTGAAGTGCATCTGCTCGCCCACTATTGGAGAGATCAGCAGGATACCACAGTTCGTGGCTGGACCCCCATGCATTCCGGGGTTTACCAAGAAGTCGAGTAGCAGTAACCCGACCTGAGGTTGGTCTGGATCCGCTACGTTGTGCGGATTTATTATGTTGTCTAAATGCTGCCTTTTCTATTGTCCTTGTCACAATTTGTTGAGAATAAAATGTGATAGCGTTAGGATCTGGCCTTGAAGAGTTTGTAGGGAGAAATTGTGTTGTTGATGTCTCTGTTATTGTTACATTATTTTGACCAGTGACTGTTTTGTTTTGTTCGAGACTAGCTCTGTTAGATGTCGATCCCTGCTGATTTGGACCTTTTATATTACTGGGTTCTTGCGCTGATATTTTACTAACGGGCACAGCTGTCCTTGATCGTGGCGGTGCTGACTGAACACGTGACTTGGTCACATTGTGTGTTTGATTGGCTGATTGAGGTCGGCTATTTCCAGCAACTTTCGTCGATGCTGCTGAAGCACGACGGACAGCCGCCGATACTGGCCTTGATCGAGGAGGTTGTCTAGAAAATGAGATTTTTCTTTCTGTTTTAACAACCGCTTTAACTTCATTTTCTTGTTTTTCTGCCTGGATTATCCGAGGCTTGTAGTTGTCTGATAACCAAGCAGTTTCCGAGGTCAACATGTTTATATGGGGTATCCTTTATCCTTCTCGAATGTCAACAATCCTGATATTTTTTGGTCAGGTCATGTGATTTTTTTTACGACAGAATATCATCCATTCATAGTCCCTTGAATCACAAACAACCAATTGATTTTCATTTGATTTTTACTAAAACAGACATACCTAGTGTTTATTTGTCATGCCATCCTGTTTTCGCGGTGATAATACAATTTAAATTTAATCATTTTCATTATACAATTGAAAGTGCAGAACGTTGAATTAAGAATTAATTACATAAAGAGAACATTTTAAAGAAAAAGTGAGATGATGTTTGAGAATAACTGTACTACTTCTGTAGCTGGGTGAACAATTAGCGACATATGTATCAGAGAGAATAGCTCAGATCCCAGGTGAAGTCTATCCAAAGGATAGAGAGCAATAGCTATTTTCCGTTTTATAATATAGAAACCGGACCAACTCTGATTCCATGGGCATTAATTGCACTAAAGGACACTACACTAAAAAAAATTATCAGCTTTGGAAGTCTTAGGTCTTAGTTTTTTTGACACGTCAAAGTTTCCAATGTGTATTTTCATGATATGGCAGTATTGATCATCTACATTCTAACAAAAACAAAACAGAATAAAACAGACAAAGATCAAACAAACAAATACGTGAGCATTTACAAAGTGAAATACCGACTAAATGTAC
>NC_088362.1:86760691-86765691 GCF_034508935.2 Berghia stephanieae | reverse complement strand
AAGACAAGACACGTTTAAAAACAGGAAAACAATAGAAGTCTGCATAAAACTGGAAATGGTTGAAATACTAAAAAATGGAAAATAAAAGAAGGGCTTGAAAATAAAAATAAAAATATTTGATCTCTTAACATGTCTACTCGGTCAACTAAACATTAGCGGTGAATTTTGCTTTAAAATTTCCCATTACTGTGATAATTATCTAATAGAACGACGGTGGGCGACGCATACATATATGCAGGTCTGACATCCGAACCAACTTATGGGTTAGTTTAACATTGTTGTAATGGGAAATATTTTGAGTCATTTTTTGAGACTTTCATTACACCACAATGAGCCCATAAGGAATTTGGGTTATCAGACCTGCAAATAAGTGGACGTCAACGGCGGGTTATATGACACAGCACATTCATTAACCTGTATTCTGTTAAAGTCCCCCCACTAATAAAAATAGTATTATTTGCTGTCCTATATTAGTAATACAAAACAACGACAAAAGAACAGATCCTAAACACTAACCATAAAAGCATTTAAGATAACTTAATCCTTATATTATATGATATTCTATCCTGAAAACGAAAACATTCAAGTTTTAGGACGAGCATGATATTGACGCTATGCGTTTAGGTAAAATACTAACAACATCCGCCAGCCGATTATAACGTACCAACACACGAAACTATATTATGTAACCTTAAACGTTAATAGTCGATTGATATAATCTAAAGAGATTAATCATTAAAATGTCTGTCCAAAAACAATAACACAGAGCTAGGTGATGTCAATTTTGTTCCTTCTAGAAGAAATATCCAATGTTTCATTTGAAAACAATTTCACACATAATGCTAGACACTCTCGTAACTCACTACTTTCTGACTATCTATGTAATTAAATCCACAACTTGAACACATCAATCATTAATACGTCAAATCAATCAACACATTACAATCTCTGAATCACTTGGACACATTGTCTTATTATTCTGCCGTGCTCTGGAAAAACCCATATTTCAAACTTTGACCAGAAAACTCGTCCTTCAAATATCGATCGATTTAAATGACTCTCATCTTGGCTAAAAATCTCAAGCCTGGAACTTCGTGAAGTCCCATGTTTGAACGTTTTTGCCAAGGTGAGGGTCACTTAAATCGATCGATTTTTGAAGGTCGAGTTTTCAGATCAAATATTTTAAATACTTGTATTCCTAGAGTACGGTAGTTAATTGGTTACTGAACCAACCAGATTGTGTATTTAGGATAAAAATCCCATTCAAACACATCTTAACACAGCAGACCAGCACCACAGCCAGTAATCCAGCTTGCACACTTATACCGGCTTATTTAATGGATTAAGCTTCGTCTATGTCACAGACCATCGAGGTCAGAGCCTACCATAGCTTTTTTTTTCTGTACAAAACAAGTTATGTGCCATGCTTGATCGAAAAGGATTGGTAGTTTCTTCGCCATAAAATTGATTATGATTATTTAGTATTATCATTTGACGCCTAATTTTAACAAAATCGTCTATTATTATGATCTAATGAACAGGGGTGGAAATGTTATATACCCATTCGCTAGCAAACTTAAATAGGGCGATATTTGATTCAAGAGTACTTCCCATCAGATCTAAATCAGACCTAGCTGCCAAAATTCTACTACTATAGGTAGGGGTGGGAGGCTCTTGGACAAGAATTGTTTGCATGCCTTTCCACCACTCGAAAAGCTGGGTCCACGTGCTGGTTTCACAATAAGAGAAATTTTATCAATATCAGTTTAATTTTTTCGCCGAAATCCCGGGTTTGAAAGTTTTTGCCAAGATGAGAGTCATCTAAATCGATTGATATTTAAAGGACGATTTTTCTTTTTGGCCAAATGTTTAAATGTGTGTTTTTCCAGAGTACGTCAGTATTGGTATTGCACCTAAGCTTTCTCCCAACCAAATAAGTCTGTGCACAGTGTATATCACAACAGGCACGAGCGTCACATGAATCGTTTCGTCACACAAATCACTTTCAGCACTAAGTAGCTGCAAGGGGCACCATAAGGTGAACGGGTGGTAGAGCCACTCCCCCTACATTGAGTGCCTGGTTTCCGTCCAAATTATCCTAGGGCTGAGCTAGGTCTTCATTGTTTTCTATTAATTTATGTAGATATCACTGATATCAATACAGAATCGCACGCTAGTCCACATAATTTGTTTTAAACCGCAAGATTTGCAGTTCTTGACCGACATCATCGATGGCTCCGCCATTTACTAGCATATTTAAAAAATAACCATCTTTATCAACGAGCTACTGCTATCAACATGACCACAATTACCACAACCAGACAGTGTAATCAAACACCGTCACCACCACCACCACTACCATCATTATTATCATCATCATCATCATCATCATCATCATCATCATCATCATCATCATCATCATCATCATCATCATCATCATCCTCATCGTCATCAACAACATCATCAACAACAACAACAACAACAACAACAACAACAACAACAACAACAACAACAACAACTACTACTACTACTACTACTACTACTACTACTCTACTACTACATTATATCAATCATCAGTAACTCCAGGGAACCACGGCCAAAACCTGTTCAAAATTCTTTTTAAACCATGACCATCATTATTTATTTATCTGCCGTCCTAAAACAAATAATATATGACCTATCACATCAAGAACGATTTTATGTCAGTGTGGTTTAGGTGCTAAGAATTAAATTTATAGTCAAAAATATATTTGGGTTAGGATTTAGATAATCTATGTTTTATTATTATCATACTTGGAAAAAAAAACAATGAAAAAAAATTCACATTTCTTAACATTTGAAACTCCTTTTGTGTGCTATGTGATCTAGTAGTATGACATTCGTCTTCAAAATGGAAAGTCTAGGGTTCGAGTCCAGCTCTGAGCTGGGCATAGTTCAGTCCTTAGAAAATGCTCTTTACTCAAAGTCTTTCACCTCACTAAGGTGTAACATGGCCGTAACCCGTTAACGGGGATAAGTTGTAATATCGCCAAACATGCACCATGCCTTGTCCTTTATGTTGAGTGTTGCTGTTGGCTAGGCGGATCCCGTGTAAAGCGCTTTGAGGACGTTTAGTGCACATTGCTCTTTAATATAAGCTCACGCTATTTGTTTCTAAAATGGTATTTAGTTTATCCCGACTTTCAGGTGGATCACAAATTTCATTATATTTACGACACGTCCGATATAGACAGTGGGATTGTTAACTCTCTCGAAATAGGAATCCAAAATATAACACACGTCATGCCCACGTCATACTTGTTGAAATTCCGTTATGATTTCTGGCCAAATATATATGATAGGCTTGTCCGATTTGGCACTATATTGGGTTTATTCCTGGTATAGACCGCTAAGCAAGTTGCCAATTATAATATAATGCGTGGTCTAAAAATTAAAGATCCAACTATAATACAATGAAGTGCAGGAGTGAGCTTAATCGTTCTCTGTTTAACTCTCGCCGTTTTCAAGTCTTTCGCGAGATCCCAGATTTGAGAGCCTAATTAGCTGAGATGAAGGCCATTTTAATCTATCGATATTTGAAGGACGAGTAATCTGGCCAAATTTGTTTAAATACGTGATTTTCCAGAGTACTGCAATTAACTGGTTAGATGCACATATCAAAGGGAAATGATATAAAATACAGGGAATAGAGGAGGCATTTTGATTGATTGGATTACGTGTATACACAGATCGCTGGCGTACAAATCGGTGGTTTATTACCTAAGTCATAATAATGTTAATATTGTTATTGGAATAATGAACAGCACATTCCCCTTGCCCACGTATCAACGGCAGGGTTCATACCCCCACCCCATACTCTTGTGCTGATAAAGACGCTATAAGTCAGGTTTGATCCTGGTGATTGTCAGGAAATCATTACTTTCCCTTGGCATGTCCATTGGTAGATGGTAGGTAGATATAATATCATGACACTTTGTCCATGGAAAACAATATAAAAAGCAGCGATGATCATAGGTGAAGGAATTATACTCTATATTTACTCTAAATCTTTATTTACTTAGAAAAGTTTATTTGCTTGAAGAATATATCGAAATAACTAAGATAAAAAAAAAAACACCTTGTATTGAAGAAAAAGGAAAATTGGCATTAAAAAAATTAAACATTTTTTTCCCTATCTATATGTAAACACGGAGAAATAGAAATGTTAGTCTTCTTTTCTTCTTTTTTTTGTGTGTGTGAATTATCAGGACAAATAATGAACGCTATATCAAATGCTATTGCTCTTTAGACGGTGGCTGCAATCCCAGAATGGCCAAAGCTCAGGTTTAAGAATTTTTGACCGGCTGACCGATCTGTATATGGAGTAAACGTTATCTGACCTAAATCATATAACGTGTTTGACAATACAAATGGCAGATGGAATATAGTTCGGTACATCGACTTCACCCGGAATCGATCTCAGTCCCTATGCGTGTGAGGTGAGTGCTCTACTAACTGAGCTATCTGAAGCCTCGAACCAGTGATTGGATATCTGGGTTGGTTAGATCTGATGGAAAGTACGTTGCGATAGACTAGCGTCTTATTCGAAGTGTAGCAAGCAATTTGTATTATCCGTTACACGCTATAGAAACCGGGATAAACTCCGACTCCCTGAAGGTCTAATTTATGTAGGAATGTCATGATACTATTCATTGGAAAACAGTCGAGGGAGTATCGTGGGATCTCTCTTAAAAAGTTAACTGCCGTACCCTAGAAAGGCACGTATTTAAACATTTGGTCGGAAAACTCGTCCTTCGACTATCGATTGATATAAATGACCCTCATTTTGGCAAAAACTCTCAAACCTGGTACGAAATGTACATAGAAATTATTGGTTGAAATTATTGGTATAGCATAAGCCATAAGAAGCCACTTTGTCCAATGGTGAATAGGAAAAACCAAAACTTTCTGAATTTCTGGTATTGCCTAAAACACTCGGATTTAGATAGCGCCCATAAGAT
>NC_088362.1:86755691-86758191 GCF_034508935.2 Berghia stephanieae | reverse complement strand
TTGGCTTGGCGTTGGGCTATTCTTGACCCTCTCAGTTGAGGGACCCCGGACACCACACGGGGTAGATATGCTGCCGTACTCTGAAAAAAACCCCGCATTAACTATCTCTCTCTCTTTACCATCCATTTTCAGGATTTTCCCCAAAACTTCCCACCCAACTAATACAAAAATATAATTTTTTTATCATTCAAGCAAAATAGCAGTAAGTTCTGGCTTTAATAATTTCTTTAGCAAAACATGCTCTACAACACACAGTTTATTTTCTTTAAATTTTATGATCTAGCTACAAGTATAAGTGAAATTTGAATAAGAAAAATGTTGGTTGTATCGTAACGAATGTGACGATTTCCTATGGTTGTTAAGGAGAGGGTTAAAAAATTTTGATCAGAAACTCGTCCTTCAAATATCAATAGACCCTCATCTTGTTAAAAACTCTTAAAATTGGGACTTTGAAGTCCTAGGTTGGGGAGTTTTTGACAATATGAGGGTCATTTTAATTTTAGATCGATTTTTTGAGGACGAGTTTTCTGGCCAATTTTTTTAATAATGTGTTTTTAGTTTTTCAGAGTAGGGCAGTATGAACCACGGGATAAAAAGAAAAGTAAGTAAAGGCGAAAGAAAAGAACGAAAACAAAACCTTCTCCAAAACAAACACATGAATTAATGATTACCCCAGAGACCAAAAGATAGACCACACCGATAATAACTAGGCATGCACTCAGTGGATAGATAAATATATAAAAAAAAACAACAATCGTCAGAAGTCACGCAAGGCGAACGTTGAAAAAAGCGGTTAAAAGTTAAGGTCACATGTTTACCTTCAAGAAGGATTTCCAAAGACTGATAGAGCACTCGCGGCCCCCAAAAAGAGCGACAATTATCGGTCCAGAATTTGTCTTTTTTTAAAATCCCACATCCTATCTATAGTAGTGTTTTGGGTTGATGGATCTGTTAGTTCTTGTGGAAAGTACTCTGCGATAGACTAGCAACTTATCATACAGAGACAAGCATCAACTCAGCTATGTGGTCTGGCGGTATGACACTCGCTTTCGGATTGGAAGGTCATGGGTTCGAGCCTCCCTCGGCGTCTAGTTGAGTCTTTACCCACATTCTCTCACCGTACTCAGGTGTAAAATGAGTACCTGACCGTTAACAGCGTTGTCTCTGTCAGAGAAAATTGTGATATCGCCTAACAGCGTCATGTCTCGACCTACATGTCAAGTGTTGCTGTTGGCCTGGGACCCCTTGTAAAGCGCTTTGAGCACGTTTAGTGGATATTGCGCTATATGAAAGCTCAATTTAATTTAAATACAGACACACTCGTGCTATTATTAAAGCAATGTTAAGCATGCCAATGATCACAAAACTCTGGTACGTGATTAGGACATTTCACATACAATATCACAATCGACCCAGATGGGGATAAGGGCCCATATATTCAGTGCCGTGTATTGTAATAGTAGTAGTAAAATAGGAACACCTTTTAAAAGAATGTCCTCTTTTAAAATATCATAGTAAAACAAAACGCTCAGACCAGTGACCAGTCGACTTAAAACGGTATCATATCGATATTAATGTGACGTTGAAAACGGTATCATATCGATATTAACATGACGTTTAAAACGGTATCAAATCGATGCGAATTTGACGCTTAAAACGGAATCTTAAGCTTTACTCATAATTTTTGTTTTTCATTAAAAATAATTAGACATCTACCTTTCTATCATCATTGTGGAGACTGGGTTTTGTTGCTTAACTTAAAAAATATTAAGATAAAAATGTGTTTTTTTAGCGCAAGTAAATAATTCGCTTTGAGCACATTAGTGGATATACACCAACGTGAACATATTTGCAGGTCTAATAACCGGATGGAATTATGGGCTTGTTTTAAGATTGTTGTAATGGACACTATTTGCGTTGGTTCGAGAGTATTTCAATTACAACAATGATGAGACCATAACAATAACAATTTGGGTTATCAGACCTGCTAATAAGTACACGTCGATATACCCCAATGCCTGCCCCAACTTTGTCCCAATGGATATTGTGCTATCTCAACGATCAAATCTATTTTTAAAATCTCAAGTAGTAAGTCTATGGCGTCAGTTCGATGTAAAAATCTAGATATTTGAAGCGGAAATAATAATGAAACATTATTATATTCACTTCCAGGGATCAAACTTTTTTGATTATGCAAAATATCGCCCATTTAATACATGGTTTGATCATTGAATTGCCATAAATATTTACAAACAGGTAAGCTGTATAGATTAGATAGATGGAGGGAGGAGAAGTCATCCCACAATATCACACAAAATTAATTGGACTAAAATATCAACGATGTTCCATTTACAGCCAGATGAAAACTTTAGTCCATATTATATTATAATATTGTTTACACTTTGATATGCAAGTTCATCAATCTTGTAGAACTGAAATCAAGCCACAATATGTACTACGAACACACACAAGTCCTTTTTTTAAAAACACACAGATAATG
>NC_088362.1:86738191-86750691 GCF_034508935.2 Berghia stephanieae | reverse complement strand
TTATAAAACAGTTTTATAAAATATGTTTAGACTATCTACCATTTTTATCTAATAACCAATCTTTGTCTTAATCTTTTCAACTGGATTAAAATAGAAAAAAGAGGCGGCAAAATTGGTTAAACCTCTATATACAATACAATGACATGTGTATCTTCAAATAATCTGGCATTTATTGACAATCTGGCATGTAACAGTTGACATTTATTTGGTATCTGAAGAGCGATTGAATTGCCTCCCTTGTCATGCTCGTATCTATTTTGTGAGGAATGCATTATGATATGGAGATAGAGAGACACATGGAGAGAGAGAGAGAGAGAGAGAGAGATAGAGAGAGAGAGAGAGAGGGAGAGGGAGAGGGAAGAGATAGATAGATAGCGATAGATAGAGATAGATAGACAGATTTATAAATATATATATAATATATATATATATATATATATATATATATATATATATATATATATATATATGAGAGGAGGAGAGAGAGAGAGATAATAGAGAGTGAGGGAGAGAGGGGGAAGGTAAGGGGGTGTTGGGGGGAGGGGGGGCATGATTAGCTGTATAAATATTTGAACAGTTAAGTCCCTTGCAAAGACGGTTAAAAGTTTTTTTAAAGCCGTTCTTCGTGCTTGGACTTTCCTATTCGAAAATGAAAATTTCCCAAGAATGATTTATGTAAATGCTAAGAACATTTATTTTTAAAAATCTAACTTGTTTATTTGCTATTATCTACAGTGTTAGTAAAAAAAAATAAAATAAAAATTTAGACGTCCAGTAATTCACTCAGTTGAGGTCGAGGGGTGTTGTGATTTTTAAATATTTTTGAGAATGGTTTTAAAGACAAGTGAATGGCGAAGTAATTAAAGACTTTCGTCACTGGCAGAAAAAACAAACATTGTCAGCTTGACTAATACCAGTTGTAAAATTATTTTGTCTTTACCCGCAAGGAGAGGAGAAAAGACAAAGCATGTAACAGAGGACAGCATCAGTGACAATACAAGGAGAGGATGACGCGGCATTCATCTGCAGCAACTGCAAACGCATCTACTACTCCCAAATCGGCGTGTTCAGCCACAGCAGGCGCTGCTTTTAAACTATAGACTTGACTTTATCAGGCCCATAAACTCCAATGTCTTCCAAGTCAAAAGATGCCAAGACTTCTCGACTTGGGTGTTTGAGTAAACTTTTCCAACACGAGGCCATAAAATGTCATTTTAATTTGCCACGAGATTGGTAGATAGGTGGGTGGATAGATAGATAGATAGATAGATAGATAGATAGATAGATAGATTGATTGATAGATAGATAGATAGATAGATAGATATATAGATTGATATATAGATTGATAGATAGATAGATAGATAGATAGATAGAATAGATAGATAGATAGATAGATAATGATAGATAGATAGATAGATAGATAGATAGATAGATAGATAGATAGATAGATAATAGATAGATAGATAGATAGATAGATTGATAGATAGATAGATAGATAGATAGATAGATTGATAGATAGATAGATAGATTGATAGATAGATAGATAGATAGATAGATAGATAGATAGATATATAGATAGATGGATAAATAGATACTAGGAGATGGATGGCTGGATCGTTCGACAGATGACTGGATGGACGGATGAACAGATGGATGAACGGATGGATTGGTAAATCAGTTGATAGATCGATAGATAGACAGATAAATAGTTGTAATTTACTCTATTAATTTATTTCAAATGTTGAATAAATTTAAATATCAAATTAAAATTTAATCGATCCCTAGTCGAGGTAGACTGATTTTTTTTTAGATGTTTTTTTTCTTGTATTTTTCTTTCTTGCTTTGTCTGGCACCTTTCATACATGTTTAGATCTTTATCTAATAAATTTGAACATTCTCATTTAAGAATGGACTACAGTTGTCAGTTTTTTATGGTTATTTTCCGCCATTACATAATGTACAAGACAACTTTTGTAAATCAAAAGGGCAGAAATGCACTTTACATAGGTACAAATACAAGATAGATCATGATGAAGAATTGTCATACCGACACTTTCACTTTTAACGAATCTCACCAGTTACCGTTGTAGAGGGTTTTGTAACCAGATGTACAAAGGCGTCAATTAAACAATCTGACAGCTCTTGCTTCGGACAACTTTTAACTGCAATGATACCGATACCTACCTTTTATCCATATCGCATAATCAACCTTAAACTTCGATGGAAACTATGACCGATGAAATTCGTGGATCGATTGTTGCATGTTCAAAAAAGAGCGATGTACAATGTTGGTTGTGAATACATATATATATATATATATATATATATATATATATATATATATATATATATATATATATATATATCAACAATTCTCTACGAAATATTTCAAAAGGTATCGATTGATTTTGAATCAAAAGGTGGGGAAATGTATGTAACAAAGAGCCTCGTTTGTTTGTTCTGCAGACGAATAAGACGCACTTACGGTGGGACAGCTGATACGCTCACGAAACATCGGACCGTGTTGACTATACAGTGATATTTATGAAAGAGATAGATAGAAAGATAGATAGATATAGAGAGAGATAAAGAAGAGAGAGAGAGAGAGAGAGAGAGAGAGAGAGAGAAAGAGAGAGAGAGAATGAAATAAAGAGAAAGAGAAAGAAAAAGAGAGAGAGAGAAAGAGAGAGAGAGAGAGAAAGAAAGAGAGAGAGAGAGAGAGAGAGAGAGAGAGAGGGGGGGGGGAGAGAGTCAGTTAATGATCTACGCAAAAAGTGATGAAGTAATTAAATAACATAGAAAAAGATAGTCTAGTTACATAAATAGTTGACATTTTCAAATCAATTCAATTGTTTTGCTTTCAGTCTTTCTGAATTTTAACGAATCCTCATTTTATGAACTGTTTTGGACGACGTGCACATATTTTGCGTCGGTTTGACAGTATTGGTATTATAACAATGAGCCCATTACAATATGCAACAATAAGGGTTATCAAACTTGCAATTTCGTTTTACGATGAGAAGGAGTGTAACAAGATTTAACCTTATCATTCATTATCCAAATTAAAGCATATCTAATGTGACCCACTTCATCAAAAAGTTTTATATTGGAGGTGATTCAGATGCTAAAATTAAATTGTTGCTCTTTAAGTATGAGGATTGTTAATATCAACGTGTACTTCTTTTCAAGTCTGATAAACCATATCGTTATGGGCTTCCTTCTTGTAATGGAAATACTCTAAAACCGATGTAAAATATTGTCCGTTTCAACATTGTTAAATCAAGCCCATAATTGCGTTCGGTTACCAGACCTACAAAATATGTACAAATGGGATAATATATTTTTTTGAGTGCAAAAGAGACTTCTATAGTGTCGAAAAGTAAAATTTTCATATTTCCGGTCATTTCAATTATGTTTTTAATTTTAATATTAATTCATAGAAATTAAGAAACCTACTCGTATAATAGAACATTCTTGAAAGGGGCATGATATTCTATGCATGAAGAGATATGTTTCGAGTTATCGTTTATCTGTAATTCATTCCCCCTTTGTGATTATTTTTCTTTCCTTTTGAATTCGTTAATCATATTGCATGTTGAATTTACGTGGAACAAGGGAGATAATTCAAACAACTGAACAAATAAAAAGAAAGAAAGAGTTATCGATATTTGAAATGGGGGAAAAGAAAATTCCTTACCGGGTCAGTGCTCCTCACAGACTACCTGTGTTATCTATGGCTCCCGTACTCTGAAAAACACGTATTTAATTTAGAATTTTGGCCAGAAAACTCGTACTTCAAATATCAATCGATTAAAGTAATCCTCATCTCGGCAACAATTCCCAAAACTGGAAGTTTCCTTTTTTAATTGATCGATATTTGAAGGACGAGTTGTCTGGCCAGAATGTTCAATACGTGTTATTTATTTTTAGATTAATTAATTAATTAATTAATTTATTTATTTATCTATTTATTTTTTGTTGTTGCTCTCTTTCTTTTATTTACCATTTTTTAGAACTGCAGAGTGGTAGTAATAAAATATTATAAAATACTAAAAATGGATAAATTTTTGGTTAATCGTCCAAAGACGAATAACTTGGGCGTTAGCCGCAGAGCAGAGCTGCAAATTAAGTAACCCAGTGCTTTCAATCCGGTATCTTCTGGTTTCAAAATAAGACGATTCCGTTATGGTAAGCTACTCCACCCCCCCCCCCATTAGTTTAGATCTTTCGCTGACGTGTTTTATGGACTAAATTTGGGTCATTATATTATATAGACTAATTGTCGGAACTACTCAAAATGTTTTCCGCTCCATGTTAGCGAGCTTCTCTTTTAAAATATCCTTCTATCTATTTATCCACCTAGCTTTAATCTATCCACTCATACACCCACCTATCTGTCTACCTATCGATCTATCTGTCCATTTCAAGCGCAGTCTCTCTCTCTCTCTCTCTCTCTCTCTCTCTCTCGCTCTCTCTCTCTCACTCTCTCTCTATCTCTCTCTCTCTCTCCCTCTCTCCCTCTCTTTCTTTCTTTCTCTCTCTCTCTCTCTCTCTCTCTCTCTCTCTCAAACACACACACACACATACATACAAATACAAACTAGCACACGACACGCACACACACACACACACACACAACACTATATATATATATATATATATATATATATATATTATATATATATATATATATATATATGTTGGTGGGGAAGGAGGAGGCGGAAATTAAAACGAAAACCAATCCTAATTATGTTTTTGACGTGAACTTGCATTAGGAGAATTGTAAATATTTTATCCTTGTGCAAGTTTATTCCTGTTTGCAAAATAGTCTCTTACGTCAGTGATAACAATAAATACCGTTTCCAAACAAAAACAAGGATGACGACGACAACAACAACAACAACAACAACAACAACAACAACAACAAAATCATCATTATCATCGTCATACCTCATCATCATCATCATCATCATCATCATTATAATGTCATCAACATTATTATATCATCCTCATCCTCCTCTTAATCATCAACATCAACGTCGTCGTCGCCATCATCATCAACATCATCATCATCATCATCATCGTCATCAACGACAATAGAACTAACGCAAGCTATGCACCGACCATATCATTGGTTCCATATCATCGACTTCTCTCAGATAACAGCGGATGCGGATGCTTGGTCGGCGCTCAAGTGTTTTGGTGTCTGGTTGCACGTCGTTATTTATTTCTCTGGTCGCCTTGGAGACGGGCTTTATCTTGATGACAGTCAACAAACCGAAATTAATGATTGCAGTTATGCTTTTAGGCACAAAGCAAACGATACCGCTGTTAACAAGGGCCCCTTGTTAAGTTGTTTGGGCATAAAATTGAGTGGGTATTAGCATTCGTCCTTTAAAACAACACAGTCTATAGAGCCAGCGTTTATACCGGTTTCTATAAAGGACAATGACAATTGCTAGGACGAGTACTTATCGCAGAGTACTTTCCGTCGGATTTAACACAACCAGCTACCATAGTATTGCTGTGTAATACTGTGTGCACAGGGGGTTTAAATATCATTTCGACTTTACCTTTTGCTTGTGAGCGAGGTGTACTTATTCGCAGGATTGATAACCCAAATTGTTATTGACTCATTGCTCTAATGGAAATACTCTCAAACCAACACAAAATATTGTCCATTACAACAATGTTAAATCAAGGCCACAACTGCGTTCGGTTGTCAGACCCGCTAATAAGGGCTTGTGAACCAATTGTTTTATTATCTAAGCTGTCGAGACTCTCTGAGTGACGGCTATTTAAAACAAACAAACAAAAAAGGTTAGGGTTTTCCTTTTTCTGTCCCGTTTGTTCCAATAAAATAAAAAATGGCTTCCCGATATCTTAGGACAGACCAAAATTGTACCCAAATTTTATTCTTTACTATTTGATCGAGTGCAAAGTCAAACTCCCTAATTAATTAGAATAGAGTGGGGTAGGTGGAAGGTCATAGAAATGACCATGGATCGACGGTCCTAGCTTCGATTCGATTCTCGGACAGATGGATTTTTCAGTACATTTGTTGATTTTTAATGACTCTGCTCAATCGAAGACGGACTTTAAACCGACGATACCAGATTCCCTAATGATGCTACAATAGTTTAAAGGGGTATTAACATTTTTTGAAGGTATTTGGTTCGTAAATAAATAGTGCGGCTTTATCTAACAAACTCATTTACTTTATGGGGAAAAACTGGATTATTATTATTATTATTATTATTATTATTATTATTATTATTTATTATTTATTGTTTTTATTATTATTATTATTATTATATTATTATTATTATTATTATTATATTATTATTATTATTATTATTATTATTATTATTATTATTATTAGATATTATTATTATTATTATTATTATTGTTTTTACTCACCTGCTTATACACGCTGCCATTAGGACGAAGCTTTCGCAAAGAATAGCAGGTACATTCTGAAGTCACGAATACTATTCGGGACGATAGTCCTTTCTCAGGAACTGCCTGTTCTCGATAAACGTAATCACAATGGATACAACTCATCGTTCTTCAAAACACTCAAGGTCGAATTCTATTAAAAGTCTAACCAAAATCACAAGAAGAGTCACGTTGTACCTTTTGACTAAAATTCTTTGCACTTGTGATCTTAAATATAGATACAACTCATTGTTTATTGAAACACTCAAGGACAAATTCCATTGGTATCTAACCAAAATCACAAGAATAGTCACCTTGCACTTGTTCAACAATCCGGACACTTGGGATCTTGACAACGAAAGTTGTTTTTTTCAAGATCAACAACTTTTACTAATTAGAAGGACGTATTGCGATCTGTATGCGAATGAAGGGTTAAAAAAAAAAACAAAACAAGAAAACAACACACTCTTAACTTTACATGTTTCATTTTTAAGGTAAAATAAAAGTTATTATTAGCAATATCATTACCAGATGAATGCTATTGTTATTTTGATTGAGTCTCGCTCCGTGTCGACTATAAATGTTTTCCTAAGCGTCAAAACAGAACACATCAAATGACAGCCGGTATTGATTTGACTTCCAATCAGACAGACGGAGGTAGTGACCGTCCTCACACTGCCGTCAGCTGATATAACGCCTCTTTACATTTTGGTCAGATATTTTTTTAACTATATATGTGACCATTCGTCTCAAAGCGGTATCATCTCGGGCTTATAATAGAATTTTAAGCTCAACTTATAAAACTTGAGTTAGAATTATTGCCTTCGTTGAAAAAAATTGTGTTTTGTTTATTCAACTTCAAAAAGCATAAATTTTCTAATTCTGATCAGTCAGTTTTCTACACTTGAGTCATTCCGACATAATACCGTTTTGAGGCGGCGAGTCAAATATATTTATAGGTTAAAATGACTATTCTCAAGTTAACTGCCTTATTCTAGAAAAACATGTATCTAAAACTTTAGCCACAAAACTCGTCCATCAAATATCGATCGATTTAAACGACCCTCATCTTGGAAAAAAAACTCTCAAACCTGGGACTTCGCTAAGTCCTGGTTTGAGAGTGTTTGCCAAGATGAGGATCATTTAAATCGATCGATATTTGAAGGACGAGTTTTCTGGCCAAATTTTTAAATACGAGTTGTTGTTTTTCTTTAGAGTTTGACAGTTAACTGGTTAATTTGTCATAAATTCTTAAACCCAAGGCTGCTATCAGAGGTCAAGGGCTTAAGATTTTCTGGCAAGTTTGGAATAATTCTAATAGATCGATAATATTATGTGAATTGATTTATTTTTCTGGGTAAAATATGAAAAGGCGTTTTATCGTATTTGTCAGCACATGGATTAGTATTGTTAGTAGTACAGAAATCTAAGGCTTCTTGTCTCGTATGAGACGTATTTTAAGTGACAGTAAACTAAAGCATATTATGATGGCCAATGAGAGGAAATACGATTTTCTCCGCCGGGAAAATAAAACATATCAGAAAAGAAAACAAGCACAACAAAAAGAAAGAAACTAAATTGAAAAATAAGGGGAAAATGAGAGAGAAAGAATAAGGAAGATGGTCAAGGCCAGTAATTTTAGATTACCAACCACGTTGCGGCATTCAATCTTAACAACACCTTGACAATAGCCACTTTACCACAGTGACAAGCATGGACATGTAATTATTATTTCCTTCTTTCAATCTCAAACGATGAGAAAGAAGAAAAACAAAACAAACAAACCCCAAAACAACCTAACGTTGATCTATGCAATATGAGGAAGATATATTTGCCTATCTCCATCATTCAATTTCTTTCTTTAATTTTCTAGACTGTTGGATCGAACCTCAGACCTATTAATCACTGATCGGACGTCTGGCCGGAAATCGATAAGTTGTTGGTTTATTGTCTTTTTTTTCGGGGGGTTTGGGGGGGGGGGGGAGGTTGTTTGTTTTCATTTTTGAATGCTTTTTTTTGTGTTTCATTACACGTTTTTAATTTTCAGATTTGTGACCATTGTAATGGACGGAAGTTAACAAAAGAGAATCATTTATCAAATGTGTGAAAGTAAACAACTGAGAAAAGACAAACTACTGTCGATTGCAAAAATATATTTATTGCACCACTCAATTTCACTGATAAGAATGATCAAATACATAATGTTATCCTACACTTCCACAATGAACTGATATTTAATAGTAGTTATATTTAGAGATACACATTAATCTATACACTTGAGAGAGAATAACATTTTATTAGCCGACACATTGATGACGTCATCAAACTCACCAAATGACTGTGGTCAACTCGAAAAACGTTTGTTTTTTAACTTTAAACTACAAAGCAACACAATCAATTGTTAATAAAGAAAGGCCTGTGAAAAAATTACTTCTTTTATTTCATTCCAGAGATGACGGGGGAAAAAATCAATACTTATTCTAGGAAAACATGACTTAACTGATTGCAGAAATTCAAGGCGTAGCAGGACAGAGTTAACGAAGCTTGAAAGGAATATTAAATTTTAAAGTCATTTCGATAAAAGAAATGTTTTCAACGTGTATCACATGATTCATTGAAAATTTGATGAAGGTTTAGTTGTTATGTGTTCGTTTTTTGTTGTCTTGATTCATTCATTATATTTCAAAGAGCATTTTCATGTTTTCGCAAGGCTCAATTCCTTCACAATAGAGCATTTTTCTTACATGTTATAAAGATTAATCTCCTATATGTGTCTTCTTTAATAGCATTTTCTCATTTTTCCCCACTGCAAAAACCAGCTACTCATTTACATCTGAGTTAAGTGAGATAATTTGAGAAATGTACATTACTTTGGTTGTTGTCTGAAATGCCATCGTGTTACCAAAGCTCTGAAAATTGACGACCTCGATGGTGAAGGGTATGGTCAAGAAACGTACTCGATAACCTTAGACGTGACCTTTCGATTTTCACAGTGTCAAGTGATCAAATATGTATGTGATGGATGATATAAGATTTTATGGCCAAACGGATGGGTTAATAGGCACTATAATAGACAGTGCCTTTGGGTAATGGTCGTGATGGTGGTCGTGATGGTATAATTGACGACGACTGTGTTGTTATTGATGATGATAATGATATTTATGAAGATGATGATGATGATGATGATGATGATGATGATGATGATGATGATGAAGATGATAAGGATGATGATTATGCTGCCGATGATGATTATGATGGTGATGATGACGATTATGATGATGATGATGATGATGATGATGACAATGAAGATGCTTATCATCATCATCGTCGTCGTCATCATCATCATCATCTTCATCATTATATCAATCATAAGAAATGGATACTTCTATTGTCGTGATGATCTATTAACAATTTTGGAATGATAAAAAAAACATAAACGAAAACAAAGCAATCCGACAAAATGTGAAAAAAAATCCTGATGTAGTTTTAGGTAAAATGTTTATTTCTAATTGAATATGTAGAATGATATATGACAATCGTAATAAGCGCATTTCTGGTGATGATTGTAATAATTTCTATGTCTGTAATGAAATGAGTACAATGATAGGAATGATGATAGAATGCTGTCAATAATAGCACTTGTATAGAAGTATTGATTGGAATGACATTTTTCATTCTTCAACAAAAGCCATGAATTTTGAGCAGGAAGTAACCCGGCACGATCAAAAGCGATATGTCATTCTTTAAAAAAAATTTTGATTCAAATATATGATCAATCAATATCATTACAATCGAATACTTTCAAAAATAATACAATAACCGTCAATTCTAGAACGCTCTATAACATCTATTGTTACTTGGAATCACATAATGCCACGAGATGTCCGTGAAATATTTTATCAATCATTGAAAGTTGCATTTGTTTGGGCATCGTCATAATACATTATGCATCTAAGACCGATGTTTTTATAGGAAAAAAAAGAAGAAATTTATTGCATTGTCACAATCTCTTTTTTTTTTAAATTACGTCTTTCGCCATGGATCATTAGATACCGTCGCCAAGGCGTTCCATGTAGGATCATAAATAACCCATCAAACAGGATGTCTGATGTCAGTAGGAATTACCCATGTTGTCCAAATTATGCAAATTGGAGGTTAGATATCTTGCCCAAGGGAAAAAGAAATAAGAGCATGAGCGGGAATCTAAGACAGGACATTCCGGATCACTGCGCAATGCCTTAACCATTCGGACACTTCGCCCCCACAAATATGTGACTTGGTGATATTCATCACGTGACCAATCGTCTCAACACGGTGTAATGTCGAAGTGATTTAGATGTTGAAAATAAAAATCTAGTATAAGATATAAGGTTTGGGTCAAAACACATATGTTCGTTGGGAATAGCTTGATGGGTTGATGTTATCTTGAACTTAAAAAAACACCTTTGTTTCATGACCAGTTAACTGTCGTACTCTGGACAATCTTGTATTTAAAAATTTGGCCACATAAACTCGTCCTTCAAAAATCGATCGATTTGAATGACCCTCATCTTGACTAAAACTTTCAAACCTCACGAGGTCCGAGATGAAGGTCTTTTAAATCGATCGATATTTGAAGGAAACTTTTTCTGACAAATCTTTAAATACGAGTTCAAGTCCGCGTCTATTCGCAAATAATCATAACATCTCTGGCCAAATTATTCTTACATTTATCATAATAAAGGAATGGCATGTTTTTATTTATTATTTATGACTACAACATTTTTTAATGATTAATAAAAAAAAAAAAACAAAAATTAACAACAACAACAACGACACGAACAATAATAATAATAATAATAATAATAATAATAATAATAATAATAATAATGATGAATGATGATGATGATGATGATGATGATGATGATGATGATGATGATGATGATGATGATGATGATGATGATGATAATAATAATAATAATAATAATAATAATAATAATACGAGTTTTCCAGAGTACGAAGTTAACTGGTTAATTCTGATCATTTTAACTTCTAAAACATTTTTCTCTATCTTGGTTAGTCTGTGGTCACGTCGCCCGATAACGGCGATCAGCGTGGTCCTAAACAAAGAAAATCGGTACTTTTTATTCTTCATGCTGGCTAGAACTTTTCAAATGCTACAAATTTAATTTTAAGCTTGACTTTTAAACGTTGAGTTAAAATGAATACCTTTTTAATGAGGGCAGTGAGTTTAATTTTTATATCTTTTAATCAACTTAATTTAACGAATTTGAAAATTTACTAATTTATTAACTTTTAACTTTTAAAAAAAATCTGAACAAGAAAACATAATTTATCAACGTTTAAAAAATTATGACTCAAACAATTGATCTGAACAACTTTACCATTGAGTATCCGTGATTGGAAAACACAAGAGAAAACACAATAACAGAACTTTACTAGCACGGATGAATAATGATATGTCACAGTGTGACAACTGTAAGAATTGTTCAATCAGAGGACCAGATCACAAAATATCAGGACACTTAAATCAAACGATTTCAAACAATGGATCGGTTTTCCCTCCATTTTCACCGCGTTTTCTTCCTCACGTGATTGCGTCAATACAATTCTCACAAGCCTTTATTTTTGGTCCAGTGCACTCACTGTTTTTTTTTTTTTTTTTTTTGTTACCGTTTGTCATTGTACCCCGCTCTATGGTACTGTCACCAGCAAACAAACACATAATATTGCTGAAGGATCATTACACACTTGTGTCCATAATAAAGTATCCACTATATTTTAGCTGTTTTTTGTTTGTTTTGTCTTTGTTTTTTTTTTTTGTTTTTTTTTTGGGGGGGGGGGGGGGGGTGTTGTGTGTGTGGGGGGGGGGGGGGGGGGGGGGGGGAGCGCTTTTCTTTGTTTCTTCAAGTGGGAAAAATACATTGGCAGATGTTGTCGATGTTTATATTTTTTTAAAAGCAAAGCCCTTACAAACGTCGTGCACAGCTCTATATGTTCAATGTTCCTTCTGACTTAGACGCATTGTAATAGCAAATCTCAAACCAACATGAGCAATATTT
>NC_088362.1:86713191-86733191 GCF_034508935.2 Berghia stephanieae | reverse complement strand
CTACTACTACTACTACTACTACTACTACTACTACTATACTACTACTGTTCATACTACTACAACTACAACGCACCGTTTTTATGCACCTCCGTTGGCGGTGATGGTTAATTAATGAAAATGTTACTGCATACGACCATGAGGTTTAAATAATTTTAGATTGTAGTTTAGCACGCTGCTTAGTGATTACCGGTGTACGTTTATACAATGATAATACATTAAAGAATATTCAAAATCATTAAAAAAATCAAAGATAAAAAGAGACATGGCACACAAATACTACTCTTAAATAAATAAAGAATATTAGAAAATTATTTTTTTTAAACACGATAAAAAGTTTTTGAAAAAAAATAAAGAAAAAAGATGTCTTTCTCAATAAAGTACACTTTAAAAAAAAATATGTTTATAATGGGAATCGAACCCAGTACTTTCAAGGTTAAAAAGTCTGACAGCTTGTCCACTGCGCTACGGAGCCACCTAACTGTCCATCACATTTAATAAGGTCTTTCTAAGACATTATTTTACCTTCAATGCAACTTCAATTTTCTGGTTCTATATTTCGATTTTTTAGTTTATTGTTATTTTTGTATAAATTTATTAACAAAAACATCCTACATATGTCACAATATAACTTCTGCCATGTCCGAATACAGAAACACAATATCGCTGATGAAATTGGGTGGAATGCGCATCGTGACGGAGGTGCATAAAAGATACACCGTCAACGGAGGTGCATAAAAACACTACGTTTAAAAAAAAAATTGTTGTTTTATTTTTGCAGCAGTTATAAATTTACTAATCACAGTTGTGCAATAATTTATCACCTAAATATAGTAATAGACCTACAGAGATGGGCCCTACAATGCACTTGATTTGTGTAACGTACTTTTTCTGCATCTATCCACACTAGCTAGCACTGTAGACACAACTCAAGACAACAATAGTGTGGTCTTATTTCTATTGCTAACTTATATTTCAAACTTCAACTACAGTATTATAGTATTATATCAAACATTTTTAAAAAGTATGTTATCTTCTTCTCATTCTTCTTCTTCTTAACAATAAAAAATACGGTAGGCATAGCCTACATTGTGTAGTGTGTAGTGTAGGCTAGCCAACTGCACACCCCTTTGAACCTTGAACAACCCGCGCGCTGACCTATGGCCTTGTCCGACCTCTGTCACGGCGATGCTAAAAATAGTGCAGGCTGGTTGGCGAAGAGGGTTATTCTCAGATGACGTCACAAAATGGCCCAACCTGGTGCAAAAAAAAAAAACTCGCCGCCCGGCCGCGAGTTTTTTTTTTTGCACCAGGTTGGGCCATTTTGTGACGTCATCTGAGAATAACCCTCTTCGCCAACCAGCCTGCACTATTTTTAGCATCGCCACAATGGGAAATCCGTGACAGAGGTCGGACAAGGCCATAGGTCAGCGCGCGCGTCGTTCAAGGTTCAAAGGGGTGTGCAGTTGGCTCGCCTACACTACACACTACACAATGTATGCCTACCGTATTTTTGATTGTTAAGAAGAAGAAGAATGAGAAGAAGATAACATACTTTTAAAAAATGTTTGATATAATACTATAATACTGTAGTTGAAGTTTGAAATATAAGTTAGCAATATAAATTAGACCACACTATTTTATTGTTGTCTTGAGTTGTGTCTACAGTGGTAGCTAGTGTGGATAGATGCAGAAAAAGTACGTTACACAAATCAAGTGCATTGTAGGGTCTACCTCTGTAGGTCTATTACTATATTTAGGTGATAAATTATTGCACAACTGTGATTGGTAAATTTATAACTGCTGCAAAAATACAACATTTTTTTTTTAAACGTATTGTTTTTATGCACCTCCGTTGACGGTGTATCTTTTATGCACCTCCGTCCGATGCGCATTCCACCCAATTTCATCAGCGATATTGTGTTTCTGTATTCGGACATGGCAAAAGTTATATTGTGACATATGTAGGATGGTTTTGTTAATAAATTTATACAAAAATAACAATAAACTAAAAATCGAAATATAGAACCAGAAAATAGAAGTTGCATTGAAGGTATAATAATGTCTTAGAAAGACCTTATTAAATGTGATGGACAGTTAGGTGGCTCCGCAGCGCAGTGGACAAGCTGTCAGACTTTTTAACCTTGAAAGTATTGGGTTCGATTCCCATTGTAAACATTTATTTTTTAAAAAGTTTACTTTATTGAGAAAGACATCTTTTTTCTTTTTTTTTTTCAAAAACTTTTTATCGTGTTTAAAAAAAATAATTTTCTAAAATTCTTTAGTTATTTAAGATCAGTATTTGTGTGCCATGTTTCTTTTTACCTTTGATTTTTTAAATTATTGTGAATATTCTTTAATTTATTATCATTGTATAAACGTACACCGGTAATCACTAAGCAGCGTGCTAAACTACAATCTAAAATTATTTAAATTTCATGGTCGTATGCAGTAACATTTTCATTAATTAACCATCACCGCCAACGGAGGTGCATAAAAACGGTGCGTTGTAGTTGTAGTAGTATCAGCAGCAGTAGTAGTAGTAATAGTAGTAGTAGTAGTAGTAGTAGTAGTAGTAGTAGTAGTAGTAGTAGTAGTAGTAGCAGTAGTAGTAGTAATAGTAGTAGTAGCTGTAGTAGTAGTAGTAGTAGTAGTAGTAGTAGTAGTAGTAGTAGTAGTAGTAGTAGTAGTAGAGTAGTAGTAGTAGTAGTAGTAGTAGTAGTAGTAGTAGTAGTAGCAGTAGTAGTATTAGTAGTAGTAGTGATAGTAGTAGTAGTGGTGGTGGTAGTAGTAGTAGTAGTAGTAGTAGTAGCAGTAGTAGTAGTAGTAGTAGTAGTAGTAGTAGCCGTAGTAGTAGTAGTAGTTTAGTAGTAGTAGTAGTAGTAGTAGTAGTAGTAGTAGTAGTAGTAGTAGTAGTAGTAGTAGTAGTAGTAGTAGCAGCAGCAGCAGTAGCTGTAGTGGCAGTTGTTGCAAGTGGAGGTTAGTGGTGGTCAATCCTAGTGTTGAGTCCGCGTGGAGTCAGCGTTCCCAACAACTTGATCAGGTGAGTTTCCCTACGGTTCATATAAACCGCTTGCGTGTCAAAACGACACGTAAAAATAGTACTGTCACGTGATTATTTTTCTCCACGAATCATTTGAGACGGTAGACATGGAGGAACCTCCCTGACCCATTTCTAAACCTGCCTGTTCCCAACCTGGTGCAAAAAAAAAAAAAAAAACTCGCCCCCGGCCCATAGTTGAGTCCTTGGAAAAGACTTTTTATCTCAGTCTCTCATTGTACTCAGGTATAAAAGGACTATCAGGCTGATAACAGTTCTGTCCGAAAAAATGTAATATCGCCTAACAGGCGTCATGCCTCGCCCTACATGTCAAGTGTTGCTGTTTGCCTGCGACCCCTTGTAAAGCGCTTTGAGACTTCGAGTGGATATTGCGCTATATAAAAACGCATATTTCTATAAAGTTAAACGGACCATAGCAATTTCTCCAGTATATCTCAAAGAGACCTAGCAACTCAATAAATGCTACGTGGGCAGTGGAAGGTGTGTGTGTGCGCGTGTGTGTGTGTGTGTGTGTGGGGGGGGGGGGTCTGAAATATATCGACTTTACCCGAGATCAATGTCATTCCCTTTGCGTGTGAAGCGATTGCTCTAACAACTGAGCTGTCGGAAATCCCTCTAAGCAGGGACCTAACGTTGTAATATTATGTCGCTATATCGAATTCTTAAATCCAACTTGTGAGTCAAGTTTGGATTGCTACGTAATATTACGAAGGTCATATGTTTTAAACTAAAATTTTAAAGATTTAGATACCGATCGGTCAGCTTAGTGCAATGTGTGTTAATAGTAAATGAATAGTCTATAATAAAGAGGTGCAAAAATAATGTTACGGTATAGTAGGTTATATCAGAATCCTTTCAACTCCAGAATGGTATTATGAAACAGCGTCATACGTTGTGTGAATGTTCTTCAATAAAGACGTCATCATCATCATCACCATCATGATCATGATCATCATCATCATCATCATCATCATCATCATCATCATCATCATCATCATCATCAACAACAACAACAACTACAACAACAAAAACATCACTGCCAATATTCAACCACTATTACCATTAAAATCTACAAAGAGGTCGTTATCATGTTTCTTAAAAATAAAATCAGCAAACCCAACAGCTTTCTATGAAAATCCAAACTCATTGTAAAGGAGATAACTCGGGAAATTTAATAATGTTATAATCGAAAGAGTTATCTCCATTGATTTTCAATCGATCCATTTCTGCACCTACATTGAGAACAAATGTAAAAAGAGAATAAACCGACGTGCACTTATTTGCAGGTCTGATTCCTTATGGGCTCATTGTTGTAATGGAAAACTCAAAATATTACGCAAAATATTGTCCATTACAACAATGTTAAACTAGCCCCATAAATGGGTTCGGATGTCAGACCTGCACACATATACAAGTCGGAAAAAACCCATGAATGTTTTGTTGGGCGCTGTTCCCTGAATAAACCATGCTTGGCGTGATTCATAATGCTTTTTTATAATTTCTTAAGTACTCCAAATAGAAGTATATTTCCATTTCATATGGAACAAGCTGCCTGTTATACATCAATTTGGAACAGCACTGTTACAAATATTTCCTTCTCTTCGCAAGTCCATGAACATAGTATCGGGAACGCTGGCAACAACGACTAGAAAATGGGGCCTGATAATGGCAGCAATCCAGCCCCCCCCCCCCCCCCCCCGCCCCGATGTGCGGCCGGCGGAGAAGATTTCAAATAACTGGCTTAATAAGATCAAAGAAAGAGGGAATGGGGATACCCCTCTCAAGCGCATTATGGACGTTGCCCCCGTTTTGAGGCGAAATAAGTCCCGGCAACCCTTGTACGTAGATTCCCTGACTTCGGACAGATCTGCATAAACGAGATAGAAGTCGGTTTGGACGAATTCAACCCCTCAAGGGGGCGGGGACATCGACTACTCGAAACTGGGGGAGAATTGGCCAGGCTTTTCCACCAGCAAGAGGAGACTCGAAACCTGGACCATCCGGGCCGAAGGCGAGTATCATACCGCAAGACCACGTAGTCACACTAAATGAACAAACATTGAACACACGAATGGACGAGAAGGAAGACCTGACTGGAGCTCCATTTTTATTTTGACAAAAACACAAATACGATCCACCACGTCAGTCTGGTATTATGAACTAGATAGAGTCAACTGGATGATGACTATTTAGTTTGAAGTCTAAGTAGGAAATTAATTATTTTTAAAGTATAAGTGAGAATGTTTTGTATATTCGCCTTAACCTCTCCTTACCAACTACAGGATAATCATCACATTCTTTACTATACAGCTAGCATTGTTCTCATTCTGATATCTTCTATACATCACAACAACAAAAAATTGGGTGGAAATTTTATAGAGATATGATAACTTAAAGCTAAGTGGTATATATTGTATTGGTGAATAAGATTGTGTATAGCATGTGTTTATTACTTTTGAGTTAGAATCTTTAAAAATCAATTTTTATGTTGGATGGGTATGACGTTTCGGGGAAAATCCAAAAAATGGTCGCGAGGAGATTGTTAACATGATCCTCTTATCTAACAGTTGTCTTCAGTGTCTTATCCGTCGTTTTGTTTTGCTGTTGATAAAGGGGAAACGTGAAAAGCTCACATTGTTTGCTTTTAAAAAAGTTGACCTGAACTTTCTATTCTACATGTCATTGTGTTATAGTTCTTTGAGCTTCAAACAGCAACATTTGAATGAAATCAACAGCTGTCTTATGAAACTTAGTGCCTTATGTGTCTCATCGTCTCAAAACGCATTCATGTCAGGGTGAACCAGATTCTGAAAAATTGACTTTGTTCTCAAAATTATGAAAATTTCTTTTAATTATTATACCCCATAAAAAATAGTCCTTCAGAGCCATTAATCCCATGGAGATGGAGTGTATCCCGATTTCAATAGCGTGAAACGGACAATACTTGGTACCGTTTGGATAATACGCTAATCTATTGCAATGTACTTCCCGCCAGATCAAACAGATCCAGCTACCCAATCATTGCTGGGTAGACAGGAAAAAAAATCTCTACTTCGCCTAGGATCAATCTCGGTCCCTTTGCATGTGAGGCTAGTGCTCTACTATACTGAGCTTTTGATGGGACATCAATTATATCCCATTGAGAAGAATGAATGACATTCTAGACACTTGTCAAGTTCTAAATTATGTTATTCACTTGTGTGTGAAATATGTTATATTATGTTTTCACTTCAAATTCAATTTCCGGAATCGAGATCAACCCAACAAAGACCGAATCGAGACATTAGGTCACACATGAGGTTATTGTCTATGTACCTGGTCTACAACAACCCATGGGCCATAGTCATCGTTGATCTTCCTTCTATCGCTGACAATCAATTTGAATAACGACCAAATCTCACGTTATTGGCTAGAGAATTATCTTCCAGCTAGATAAGGAGATAATAATGGCATTGTGAAGTTTGATGAATGCGCTCTTCTAGGTTTGAAGTTTGAAAATAAAGGAATACTTTAGTTTGAGGTCGTGTATGGAAGAAGCCCATTTCACAGAAAGGATTATGTTCTCAAAAATCAATTTATAACCGTTATAAAGACTACTTTAAGTGCAATATTTTATCGGCTTATTCATGCTATTGAAATAAATGTAAATTTTAAAATAACCGATTAACGCCAAATTTGGTTTTCGTTTGTTTTTGGCTATCATGAATGTATCATATAGATCTATAATAATTTATTTTTTGGTGCTTTTCGTATAATCCGTATTTTTTGTTTTTCATGTCCGGCCTGGAACTAAAACTTCTTCCGTTTCAACACAATATTCCCACCATTCTCTCTTTAAAATGATCTATCTCTATAATAAATTCAGTGGTGTACAGGTAATAGATTATAACATTTGATTGCAATATCGTTTAAAACGCAATTTATTTCCATACATTTTGTGGTTTAAAAGTTATTACAAGTCAGTGGGCCCAGTCGATATTATTATATAAAAATAGATAAAGATAATTTCCCCCTTATAGGGAGCAGCCTGGCTAAGCGGTAAGGTCTTTGCTTCGTACCCGGAAAGTACCGAGTTCGATCACCCGCCGCTGTGCTGTTTGGCCTTGTGCAAGTCACCTCGCCCCAGCTCAATTTGAGCCTCTGTACTGTATTACTCCAGAGTCTAGGTGAGTTTTCAGTCCAAAGTTCTTGAGATTTGACTTATTCTCTCCGACTTGGAAAAACTGTTACACTCATCACCGCTCACATCTAAGATGCCCAAATATGTTCACAAATCTCATATTGACGTCACTGCAGTTTCACTCAGCTCACCCCGTCTTTCACAGCAATTGCATCAATCAATCAATCAATCAGTCAATCAATCCACCAATCAATGAATCAATCTGATTGACGACCAGAATGCCTAGCACCCTCTCCGCCGCCTAATCTTCCCATAAATCCCATCTAGATAAGAGACGCAATAAATTTCTGTGACAACGTACGCGGGGCAAGGAGAGTGGCGCTGTGGCCTATGAAGGGGAATGAAAGAGAGTTCACGCAGATAAACGAACATAAGTGTGCACGAATAGAAGAGTATATTATTGGGGTAAATGAAGACAGAAATACGCCATTGCGTTATAGAAGGAACAACGTTGAATTCACTCAATTTTGGTATTGTATTTAGACCGCATTTGAATGATTAGTTCTCACTAAAATATTATATCAATCAGACTATAAAGTTACTACACAGTTTTGTGTGTTGATAGGTTTAACTGGCTGGAGAGTATTTTACAAAACTGAACAGCATCCGTAGACCTTTCTCAGAAAGGTAAAGCTACCTTTAGTAACACCACGCGGCCACAGTGTACCCAAAATTTGCTAAACAAAGAGCTTTTGGTGCCCTATTTTTCCTGATAGTCTTGATTTTATTGGTATTGTCATAAATTAAAATTGAGGTGAGGAAATCATTTCTTTCTTTGTTAAGAAAATTGCATTAATTTACAAGTCCACCTGATGAACAAGGAACAATCAAACATATAAATAAATAAATTCCCTTTATTCATCCCATAGGGGAAATTTGTCTTTAAAGTCTTTTCCAAGGGAAGACTGGGATAACACAGGTGTCAGCGCAGTGAAGTCCGCAAACTGATGTGTCCTGCTCAAGGCCACCCAGCGCATCGGGTATTCGAACTAGGTACCTTTCGGATACGAAGAAAAGACCGTACCTGAGCCACGTTGTCCCAATACTATTTATTGTCATGTAAACAATAGGATATTGTTGATTTTGGCCTACCTACGGTACCAAATTAATGATGTGAGCTGAAATTGATATTAAAAGGTCTATACATTTGAATAGAAAGATCAGATAAAAATTATTAATATTGATATTATTATTATTATTATTATTATTATTATTATCATTATTATTATTATTATTATTATTATTATTATTATTATTATTATTATTATTATTATTATTATTATTATATTATTATTATTATTACTATTTTTTATTATTATTACTGCCACTACTACTACTACTACTACTACTACTACTACTACTACTACTACTACTACTACTACTACTACTACTACTACTACTACTACTACTACTACTACTACTACTTCTACTACTATTATTGCTAGTGGTATGACACTCGCTTTCGGATCGGAAGGTCCTGGGTTCGAGCCTCGCGCTCGGCGCATAGTTGAATCCTTGGAAAAGGCTCTTTACTCACATTCTCTCACCGTACTCAGGTGTAAAATGAGTACCTGGCCGTTAACAGCGTTGTCTTTGTCCGAAAAATTGTAATATCGCCTAACAGACATCATGTTCCGTCCTTCATGTTAAATGTTGCTGTTGGCCAGGGACCCCCTGTAAAGCGCTTTGAGCACATTTAGTGGATATTGCGCTATACAAAGCTCAATTTTTTAAATTTTTTTATTACTACTACTACTACTACTACTACTACTACTACTACTACTACTACTACTACTACTACTACTACTACTACTACTACTACTTCTTTTTCAGCAGCTACCACTACTAATTCTACAACCATTACTACAACTACTATTATTACTACTTCTTTACCACCACAACCACCACCATTATTTCTACTACTACTACTACTACAATTACTACTACTACTACTACTACTACTACTACTACTACTACTACTACTACTACTACTACTACTACTACTACAGCCTCAACATACCACCATCACTCCCTCCGTTGCTGTTTTGGAGTCAAATTGTAAATTTTAACATTAAAACAATTGCATTCACACCGTTAACAAGTCGAGAAATGCCTTAATCAGACGATAATCAAACCAAAGATAAAATTTAAATGTCAGTGTTCACATTGAGACCTCCCGGTGTGAAGTACTTGAGGATTGTTTACACACAACAAACGGATACAATGTTTTATTCTTCTGGGTGATAAAACACATAGCAGTTGGCTTTAAATATTCTTATCAGTAAATTGACCTAGATATTGGGATATGGGGAAAATAATATTGTTTTTAGCTACAGCCATTGGGAATCATTCCGCAATTTAAAAACGCCAGTTTAATCAGAGTTCCGTGTTGTAAGCCTACATGGCGCGCTTCAGGTTTTTTTTTCTTTCTCTAAAAACAAAAACAAAAAAAAAAACCCAAAAAAAATCCCCCCAAAAAAAGAAAAAAAAAAAAAAAAGAAACAGAACAAAAAAAAACTAAGAAAGAAAAAATAGATTGGCAACTAGGACTCATGATCTAAGTATGGTCCAGCAAGAAAGAAAGAAAACTTTTGCTCGAGGAGATTTTCTTCTCTATCTCTGAATTTTTTTTTGCTTTAGCACTAAAAGAGTTTCTTGCTAGTTTTAAATCATAAAAAAGTAGCTAGAAGTGATGTTCATCTGGAGTTTATTCTGTTATTAACATTGGACGTTAGGTAAAATCTACTTAATTTCGTTTGGAAAGGACACTGTTCTATCGTGTTGATGCTATATGTTTAGGTAAAATACTCGCAGCATCCGCCAGTCAGTTATCACGTACATATTAAATATTTGTAGTCTGATTGATAGAATTTAATGAGTACTGATTATTAATATAGCTGTCCAAAAAAAAAAAAAAAACATTACCAAAGAACTGAAAGACTCGATTCTTGTGCACAATAATGCTATTCCCCATACAGCGGGAATATTACATCACTCGACCCTCTAGTCCTGATCTTGCTCCGGTTATCATATTTTCAGTCCCCTAAAACGCCACCTTGGAGGCTTGAACTTTAATACCAATGAAGTCCTCATGAAATAAGTGAAAGACTAGATGGCGGAACTTTAATCGGGGGAGAACATGCATTGATTTACATATCTGAATCCGAATGTTACTCGAAGTCGACTCAATTCTGAGTATTTGTATTCGAGGGCAGAGAGAGTTGTTGAATGTGGCAGCCATGGTTGGTGTTTAGGCTGAAAAATTTTGATAATCCCTTGAAAAGTGGACAAAGAGTGTGAAACTTTGATGTATCTGTGGTTGAGTTAAGATCAAAATGTTTCAAGATATAACCGTTTTCACATTATTTTCCATATCGCCCTCGTACATAAGCAATTAAGCTATCAGAAACCCCTTCCCACTTCTTAAATCTAGGAATTTGTTTTTAAAAAAAGCATCAATAGCTTTTGCTACCCACAGTCATCGGTTTGTGCCGTAGTTTCGTCTTGCAAAATCTGTGATCCTTAGAGGTCTATGATCAGGTGCGTAGAATGATCCCAAGTTCTCGTTCCGGCTTTGTTTTCTTCGACACCCATTATCGCATCGCGTCTTTTTTAATGAGCAATTATATAGAACAATAGCCACTAAATGGTCTCAAAGCACTTTACAATGGGCCCCTGGCCAACAGCAACACTTAAAATGTAGGACGAGACATGACGCCTGTTAGCCGATATTACCACCAATGTTGTTATTCGAAAGGTACTCATTTATACCTGAAGACGATGAGAGAATGTGAGTAAAGAGCTTTTTTCAAGGACTCAACTATGCGCCGCTCATAGCGAGACTCGTACCCAGGATTAAAAGTGCTTGTTCAAGAACGAAACCTTATGGGCCACTTGTTCTGTATGAAATGGAGGTTCCACCTAAACTATAGTTGAGTACTTGGAAAAGGCTCTTTACTCACATTTTTTTCACTGTACTCGGGTGTAAAAAAATGAGTACCTGGCCGTTAACAGCGTTCTTTCTGTCAAAAGAAAAAATGTAATATATATGTTTCATCTTACATGTTAACGTACCAATAAGGTCGCAGGTTCAAACCCCACCACCGCCGCGAAAAAATTTTTATTCTCTATTGTCTTCTGGCACTTTTCTACTCACTTCATATCTTGTTGTTACCAACATAAGTGCCTGCTCCACTCACTTTTCTGAATTAAAAATTCACCCCATATACCGGAGCATACTCAATGTCTCAATCGTTTCTATGTTATATGTTTGTGTTGAGAATATTGGCTATTAAGCTTAACTGCTGGTCTAAAATAACTTCGCGATGGTTGTGCGCGAGCGAGCCTGTGATCTCATAGAAGTGGGTGAAAGAGGTCTCTAGAAATATGACTTGGGTTTGAAACGAATATTTTTGTATTCGTGGATAGCTCACACGGTAGAGCCACGCTCTCACCTGCCAGGCGGAGTTGTCGTACCAATAAGGTCGCAGGTTCAAACCCCACCACCGCCGCGAAAAATTTTTTATTCTCTATTGTCTTCTGGCACTTTTCTACTCACTTCATATCCTGAAAGCTACTTGAGAACGTTTAATGGATATTGCTTGATATAAGAATAAATGCTCTAGTTGGGGGAATAGTGAATAAAAGGTCGTGAAGAGTATGGATCATGGTTTTAAGAAACTAAGGCTAAAAAAAAAAAGAAAAAAACTTACTTGAAAATGGCATGTAGAGTGAACACAATGATTTTAGAAATTTTTTACACAACTAGATATCTAGATTCAACTTGAAAAATCCACCATGATTGGTAGAGAAACGACTTACATCTGGGATTTGTTAAATGATACCTTGGAATAATACACTTTTACCCAATGTATACTTATCTGCAGGTCTGATAACCCAATTCCGTATGGGCTCATTGTTGCAATGAAAATCTAATAAAATAAATGTCACAAAATATTGTCCATTACGACAATGTTAAACTAGGTGCATAAGGATGTTCGGATGTCAAACCTGCATATAGTCTTATGTGTACGTCGGTTTTACTTTATAAAAGTTGTGCGGAATGTACGATTCCCGGATTTGCGATTGAGCGAAATGAACAATATTTGAAATACAAGAGTTTATTACATTCCCTTATTTTAAATTGACCGCTAGAAACATTATTCTCAGTAAATATATTGTGACAATTATGCATTTACATCGCAGATTATAAAGTATAATCTTTACATTTTGTAAGGTGCATTATCTATATCATTTTTTGAATTCATTAATTGATTATCCTTAAATTTGTAGCCATGAGACGTCAAGTAGAAAACAATATTTTAAGAGAAAGTTGACTTTGATACAGCCCAAATAATACCTTAAGGATTCGACATAAAGTTGGCACACACACACACACACACACACACACACACACATATATATATATATATATATATTTATATATATATTATTTGTGTGTGTATGTGTATGTGTGTGTGTGTGTGTGTGTGTGTGTAAATTAAGCAGTGTTGACTGAGAGAGTACGAGTAAGCTCATACGAAATGTCTTTTCAACCTTTGATATTCTTAGAGATACAGGAACATGGCCCCTTAAAGCCATTTGAGTCGCTTTCTTTAATGAATATAATTATATTTGTGAAAAATGCAGACATTGGTTCATTTTTGATTGTAATGCTATTAAAACAAACAAACAAACAAACAAACACAAACAAACAAACAAACAACCCCTCACCACCCCACCACCACCAAAAAGAAAAAAAAGAAAATAAGAAAAAACAAAACAAAACAAATCAAAAGCTGGCACCATTCTTCATATTGAAACAATGAATCACAACCCAGCCATAATGCTGGTAGCCATTATTACATTAGTAACTTCTCCACCAGGAACTGTCAACCAGTAATCCGACGTACATTGACAAAACACCGTTTTACAATTCCGCCCGCCAGAACACTTTAATTCAACATATCGATCGGTTCAAATGACTCCCAACTTGTCAAAGACAATTCTCATACAAAATTATCCGGCTATGTGGTCTAGTGGTATGACACTCGCTTTCGGATCGGAAGGTCCTGGGTTCGAGCCTCGCGCTGGCGCATAGTTGAGTCCTTGGAAAAGATTCTTTACTCACATTCTCTCACCGTACTCAGGTGTAAAATGAGTACCTGGCCGTTAACAGCGTTGTCTTTGTCCGAAAAATTGTAATATCGCCTAACAGGCGTCATCTCCCGTCCTACATGTTAAATGTTGCTGTTGACCAAGGACCCCTTGTAAAGCGCTTTGAGCACATTTATTGGATATTGCGCTATATGAAACTCAATTTGATTTAATTTAATAACGTAGTTGAGTCCTTGAAAAATGCTCTTTACTCACATTCTCTCATCGTAATCATGTGTAAAATGAGTACCTGACCGCGAACAACGTTTTGCTCTGTCGAACAAACGTCATGACTCTTCCTACATGTTAAGTGTTGCTGTTAGCTAGGGGTCCTTTGTAAAGCGCTTTGAGCCCGGTTAGTGGATATTGCGCAATATAAAAGCGGTTTTTTTTGTTTTTTTTTGTTTTTTTTTTGGCGTGGGGGGGGGGGGGGGGAAACCTAATTTTAAAAATGAAGGCTCTGGTTTAAGAATGTTTATTAAGTTGAGAGGCATTTTAATTGATTAATGTTAGTAAACTGGCCATACTGTAAAGAGGGGTATTTTGCCAGTTTACAATAGTAATCTTCTTGACTTTACTCGTGCAAGTCAAGATTGTAATCAAAATTAGTAATCCGGTGCCTGGTCTTATACACAGGTCGTGCCTTGAAGGCCATATGACATTTTTTTGCTTACGTTGCGTCTATATCGCTTTGTTTTGAGTTGTCTTTGTTTGTTTGTCAGTTGTTCCTGGGTTAAGTCGATGAAGTTATGAGAAAAAAAGGAACTTGATCAGGTTGTAATGATTAAGGGATTAAGTCCCAGCATTGCCTTGTTTCAACGTGCACTTATTTGCAGATCTATTAACCGAAATTGTTATGGGCTCATTGGTGTATTGGAAATACTCTCAAACCAAAGAAATTTTTTTTCCATTACAACAATATTATATTAAACCCCATTAAATTGCGTTCCGTTATCAGACCTGTATATGTGTACATGTCGCCTTCTATGCATAGTTTATCGTTTTGTAACAATGTTAGACTCCATTGACCGTGATCAATCACTGGATGGGCATCAATAAAAGTAAGGTTTGTCCTTAGGGCTAGGTATTTTGGTCATACATAGACTGGGTACTCAAGTCGACTTGAATGTGAAAGCAACGGGCATTGAAATAGTGGTAGATAACACATTAGCACCTAATACGGAACATCTGGAGATGTGACCTTGGATGCAGATACACAGAAGTTGGGAACCACTTCAAAAGCGCATGAAAAGACAGCCAATGACAGAAGCTGATGGCGTTCAGTGGTCGGTGGCATTTTAATATACTCCGTAAGGATTGGTGGAAATAATTTAGTAAGTATCGGGAAACATAAACAATATAAGGTTTTGACATTTTGTTTAATACTAAGATAATGGTTTATTCGTCGAGCGCTTTTTGTTCCATAAACGGCGAGTTTGATTGTTTAAAAACCATTTATTTTCTTGTGTCAACCATAATTCCTACTTTTAAAAGTTTCGTTTTATGGGCAGACATATTTTTTAAACTTTGGATCGATCTTTCAACATGACACTCAAAAACTCTCAAACCTGGAACTTTATGATCCACATCTTGTCAAAATCGTTCAAACCTGGGAAGTCCCTCGAAGTCCCAGGTTTGAGAGACCTTTACAAGATCAAGTGTCATTTTAATCGGATCGATATATGAAGGACGAGATTTCTGGCTAAATTTTAAAATGTATTTTTTTCTTCTTCTTTTTTTTTTGTTGGAGGGGTGGGGGTGGGGGGTTGTTTTTTTTTTCATTTTGTTTAGTTTTTCAAATTACAGCAGCATACCACCATACATTGATAGAGAAAACATCATTAAAAAAAGAAATATTAACTAGAGAATGACCCCTAACTTTTTATAAAATCTCAAAGCTGAAACGTCAAACTGCTCAAAACGGGAAAAGAGATTTTTTTTGTCAGGGTACAGAATAGCAATCTGGAGACTTAGATGCACCTTATGTCCACCAAAATCATATAAACTATTTTAGGTTTAAGGAAGATTTACCGGGTTTTTTTGTTGTTTTTTTTTTTTCGTGTCCTTGTTTTTGTTTTGTTTGTTCATGTTTTTTGTTGTTGTTGCATAAAAAGCACCAGTGCTCTGATATATCAGATGCAATAATAAGATAGGTTGGGGGAGGGGGGAAGGGGTAACAATTCTGGTTTAATTTTTGGTTCATTATTTTCTAACGACGCTCTGTAAACCTCTGGGGGCCGTTTTCATGAACGCGGACCAGCGCTTAGTCTCTGACTTTAGTCAAGGACTTGAAAAATTCGGATTTCATGTGAGCTGTAAGCAAGTCCCAGACGGCACCTTCGGACTAATTTGGCCAAGTTTGAGTCATTTGCTGGGGCAGGACTTCAAGCTTAGTCTTGAGACTAGTTACGAGGATACATCATAGCGTCGACAAGATAGCAGCTATTTTTAGATTGAGAGAGCTTCGATTCAGAAGGAAAATACGTCGGTTACGAATGACAGAGGCAAAAAGTGTCCTGTTGCTATTGACACTGGCTTTAAAAACTATAAGATAAGTGCAGATCGTTGAAAGTTCACATTTTTGTTAGTAAAAACTTTAAAAAACTGAATCTAATTGGCTCGCGAATGCAAGGGAACTGGAGACTCAAAATCCAAGGGTTTGCGTCAAACAACAACCAAAAAGAAATGAATAGAAAGTATAGTGGTGACAAAATTTATTCTGCTGGCTTTGTAACTGACTGAAATACTATGATTCTTCAGAACACTCTTTCTCTTTTGTTTGTTTGTTTGTTGTTTTTTTTTTTTTTTTTGTTCAATTTGTTTGAGTTTCAATGAAGCTTTCATTGGCCTAAATATAGACGGTCACATGATTTGATTCATCATGGCAAAAGTAAGTTAAAATGTGAAAAGGAACGAAATATTATCTATACCTGATGTGTTGGTAATTTCCTCTTTGAACATTTTTTGCGTTGAAAGTATGAATGCTGGTATCTTACCTGCCGTCCTGTACTAGAGAGCGTGGTGTTACCCGTACAAATTAACCGAATTAATCACCGTCCTTTCAACACCCACTTCTAGGCAAGCGACTAGCTCTAGTCAGAGACTAGAAAACGTTCATGAAATCCGATTTTTTTCGTCACTTGCTTCGCTTAGGCTTCAGACTAGCAAGTCATCTACTAGACTAGTAAATAACTAAATCTAGTCCGCGTTCATGAAATGGGCCCCTCCTCTGGTCATTCCAGATTTTCAGTGGGTATTGCAATTGCATTGACCTTTTTATATATTTAGTTATTGGCTGGTTAAAGACAAATTTCCTCTTGCCAGTGGATAAGGGGAATTTTATTTCATTTATTTTTAAACATTAAGAGTATTTCAGTCCAGTTGCTAGTCACCTGTCAGTTCGTATTTGGATCTAGATATAAGTGACATTCTGACATTGCAGGGTAGTCAATGATTTTGGAACAGGAGCAGATTAGGACACTGGTTGTCTGTAAACGTTATGGTTAGAGGAAATAGTTGTTGATTATTATTATTATTATTATTATTATTATTATTATTATTATTATTATTATTATTATTATTATTATTATTATTATTATTATTATTATTATTATTATTATTATTATCATTATTATTATCATTATTATTATTATTATTATTATTATTATTATTATTATTATTATTATTATTATTATTATTATTATTGCCTTGAATCTTATAATTAGATATATGACCCACCATCTAAACCCGGTTTTATGTCGATGTCGGGGTGAGCTGAATACCGAAAACTGAATTAAAGATCTACGAGTAAATTATAGAACTTTGTTGGACTCCATTATTCATCCATTTCATTGAGGAAAAAAATTGAATTTAGATCCATACATTACTCGTGTCTAAAATCCTGTAAATCTTTTTAAATGTCTATTTAAATTCAATATTTGGAATATGTATCACCCCGACTTAATACAGATTAGAGGCGGCGGGTCACACATTAATTCGTGTTTTTAAAAAAATCTCTATTATTTAATTTTTTTTGAATGTTTTTTTTAAAATTAATTTTTAGAAATAAACGAATAACGCCGACTTTTACCATCCGATCTGAAAAACGCCTCGGTGTACACGTAGTCTTAGAATGGAGGACACAGAATCTCAGGGTCTGATCGGATTGATTGTCCAGCACACAATGGCGGGTCAAGCCGATTAACTGTATTATGACCAGGTATTTTGATTTCGATTGACTCCAGGGAGGGGTAAGAAAGCCGAGGACAATGGGAGTCAGAAGGTACCATGAAATTAATGGCTGTGGTAGTATAGCAGCTACAATGACCTACACTGAGGTAACACTTTTTTCTTCTTCTTCATTTTAGGTTGGAACGTTTCTGATTCACATAGAGATCTAAAGAAGGAACGAAATAGACGTCATTCAACTATTTGTTATTGTTTTTGGACGTCGATTTTGGTTATTACTTCTCACTTAATTATATCAACCAGACTATAAATGTTCAAGGTTATACATAGTTTTGTGTTTTTTTTTTGTACGTTATGTCATCTGACGCATGTTGTGAGTAATATATCTAAACGTATGGCGTCAATAATAAAATGTATCCCAGACTTCAAAAAGTCTCAAATCTGAGACAACAAAAAAGTTTCTGATTTAAGAACTTTTAACAATTTTAAAAACATTTTTAAATTATAAAAGGGTATGAAACCGACGTTAATCAGCTCTTTGTTATTGTTTTTAGCCAGCCATTTTCATGAATAATTCTCACTAAATTGTCTAAGACTATAAACGTTTAAGGATATTCGTATTTTTGTTTGTTTGTTCGTTATACCCGGCAGGCGGATGTTGTGAGTATTTTTAACTCAGTGCATAGCATCAATAGATATCTAAGCGGAAATTTTTCTGGCTAAACTTTCAAAAAGGCGTTTTGTAAATGTAGGACATTTCGGAGAAATCGGAGAATCCATTTGGAATTTTCACAAAGTCTTCTAGTGTTCTGTAACAAAACATTTTGTGAGAAATCCAGATCAGCTGTGTTTGAGTGGAAAATAAGCGTGAGGGTTGTTCAAGGCCAATGGCTCTAACAATTCTGATAATACGTAGAGTATCAAGATACAAGCAACACGTAGTAACAAGTGGGAGAGACGACAGCGTTGAAGACAATCCTGTTGGGATGGGAATTGAGAATTTTTTAGATCTGACTAGATGTAGAGAAACTGAGATACTGTATTATGAATCCAATCTGTATGATAATATACAAAAGGTTAACCATAACAGTTAGTCGATCTTTCATTTCTTTAATAAAATTGTCAAAGTGCTTGTTTTGAATCTGATTGTACAAAAACACAAGAACAACAACAACAACAACAACAACAACAACAACAACAACAACAATAATAACACACGAAAAAAAATCCAAACCAAAAAACAAACAAAAAAAAAAAAAAAAAAAAAAAAAAAACAACAAAAAAAAAAAAATGAAAAGCAGGCCATCTATCGAATGTCTCTTTAGTCAGAAAACAACAATCTTGTATACTTGAAGGAGATTTTTTGCAGAAATGAAAAAAAAATAATTTGAGAGTTTATACAGAGTACTATCCACTAAAAATGCTCAAAGCGCTTTACAATGGGGTACCTGGCCAGCAGCAATACTTAACATAAAGGACGAGACAGGCGATATTTTTCTCCGACAAAGACAACGCTGTCAATGGCCACGAACTCAATTTACTCCTGAGTGCGGTGATAGAATGTGAGTAACGAGAATTTTTCAAGGACTCATTTATGCGCCGCTCAAAGCGGGACTCAAACCCTGTACACTTCGATGGCGAGTATCATACAAAAAAAAAAAAAGAAAAAAAAAACGAAAAAAAAAAAACAAAACAAAAAACCCCCCAAAAAACAACAACAAAAAACAAATAACAAAAAAAAACAAAAAAACAAATAACAAAAAAAAACACAAAAAAAAAAACAAAAACAAAAACACACAAACACGTAGCCGCACAAACGTAGAAAAAAAGTGTTTTGTCAGATTACCACAATCTTGTTCGGTCGCCACGTCGTCCCGGGCATACACTCAAATGTGACAAGAACTTCCTACGCAAACGCTTATAAGGGAGGAAAGTGAAATTAAGGGCTAATGGTTGAGCTCATGGCAGGTTGTACTATTCCTCTCTCCGCCATTGAAAACGTTGATATTTAAACAGTCACCGAAGGCTTATTAACTCCGATCATGGTCCTCGAAGAAACCAAAAAAGGTCTTCCCTGAGAGAGTGTCATACTATTTTCTGCAAAGTCCAATGAGGATATTTGACTTTAAATTATTAAGGAAGATGAAAAGATAAACGAAAAAAATAATAATCACCCCCCACCAAACAAACAAAAAAAAAAAAACCCAAATAAAACACTACTTAATTAATGTGTGCACGAATATAAAGGTTTACATAAAGGGTTGTAATAGTAGTTGTAATAGTTGTATTAATAGTAATAGTAATAGTAGTAGTAGTAGTAGTAGTAGTAGTAGTAGTAGTAGTAGTAGTAGTAGTAGTAGTAGTAGTAATAGTAGTAGTAGTAGTAGTAGTAGAAGTAGTAGTAGTAGTAGTATAGTA
>NC_088362.1:86703191-86708191 GCF_034508935.2 Berghia stephanieae | reverse complement strand
CTATATAAGTGCCTTTTTTGTTGCTTTTTTTCTCTTTTAAATATTACACTTTTTAAAAAAAAGTTTCTTTTCTTTTTCTTTTCCACGAAACTGTTCAATATACTATGACATGGATATAATTGGGTACTTGATGCCAAAAGTGAGGTCAACGAGTACATCTGGGCTCAGAATTGATAATGGAGACAGGCAGACAATAATGAATATATCCGGTCAAGGCAAAGCGGGTGTATTAAGGGTAGGAGATAATAATGGGGCTATAATTTATTATCAATAAGGGTTCAATGAAATCATTAGAGAGATTAGGTGTGGTGCTGGTTAATATGAACAGGAGGACAGGGGTGGACGGTTATTGATATAAAAATAGTACCGGTAATGATGCTGATGCTGATAATAATAATGATAGTAATAATAATAATAATAATAATAATAATAATAATAATAATAATAATAATAATAATAATAATAATAATAATAATAATAATAATAATAATAATAATAATAATAATAATAATAATAACAAGAGAGTGGTGAACGATTCCCAATTCAAAACTAAAAAAAAACCCCAACAAAAGCAGGCCAGACCGGATTCGAACATTAATCATAAAGGCTACAATGCTATGCTTTGTCACTCAACTATGTCATTCCGTTCTAACCTCTCCCTGTTATATTTAAGATCAAAGTATAAATCACGATTGTACTTATTATGTAGATTGTGATTCTATGTTTAAGTAAACCGCTTACAAAATGCCTAATTTTGCCTCATTGAGATTCCACGTATATCACACTATTCACACAAGTGACAGCAAAGAACGGACAATCTGTATCTCTGATGATAGTGAAACCATACATAAGAGTTCGATATGTCATGTCAACATCTGAGAGAGAGAGAGAGAGAGAGAGAGAGAGATAGAGAGAGAGAGATAGAGAGAGAGAGAGGGCGAGAGAGAGATAGAGAGAGAGAGTGAGAGAGAGTGAGAGAGAGAGAGAGAGAGAGAGAGAGAGAGAGAGAGAGAGGCACTGGCAATGTAGAATGTACAAGATTAGCCCTCTGAAGCTAATCCATGTCCGCGAATGACCTTCAGAGTCGAGAGTCAATTCTGATGGTGCCACAATCTCATTTAAGTTTGTATTATTGATACCGGTGATTTGGATTGCTTGGATCTGGGCTATTTAAATGGATTTTACCAAAAACTGACAGTCATGTCATAGCTCAAATAAAGCTCAAATAGTACTAAAAATGGAAACAAATCCGACTCCGGCTAATACTTAACCTAACTATAAATACGTAGTTCTAGTTTAATGTTAAACAGCATAGTAATCAATACTTTCTTTATAGAATTTCAGATGTCCAAGAAATTATGATTACATATTTCAACATTCGTTTGAAATGCCTAGGAAATACCTACAATGCACTTGGGATCAACGTGCCGCTGATGGGAGAAATGATTTGAAAGATATCTTATCTTGCTCGGTCTCATTATTACAAGACTTTATAAGTGTAAAGTTATTTGAGAAAAAAAAAAGACAAAAATAAAAATAAAAAAAGAACATAGGAATAGCTTTTCACTTTTTAAAAATCAATGATGAAAAATAATCCAAAAATCACTGTATGACAGTGAAAATGTCTCAAAGTGGACAAAGTATCAACTTAGACTGTTGACTTAATTCGAGACTGGTTGTGGGGGGCGCTAAATTATGCCCTTAAAATAGTTTCTTTACTTTCACTCTCTCACATTCAGGTGTAAAATCAGTACATGGCCGGAATCAGCATTGTCTTTATCTTAAATAGTAATTGGAATACCTCACTGACAAGCATTATGTTTAAATTCAATGTTGCTGGCTTTGGAACCCTTGAAAAACGCTTTGAGCATATAATCTAGTGGATCTTGCGCTGTAGAATAAACTCAAGTTTGTTTTGTTTTCGTTTTTAAAAGTAAAACGCAAGTCATTGTGTATTGCCAATTATACATGACACAATGTCTACAATTTCTGACAGCTGGGTGAAGAAGTCAAGGTGTAGAGTCTGATCCAAGAGTGGACAAGACCCCCTACCTTTAATATTGTAATCGCAACGGTCAATAAATAACCATAGATTGTGCTGGCCCTATGCCGAGGCTGAAAGAACAGTTTAAACAAAATTATGTCTTGCAATGAAGGGAATGACGGTAATGTTTGCCTTCAGAAGAGTTCCAGGTTAAAAGGGAGGCTAGGCCAGGAAGTCAGGATATAAAGTCAGTAAAACCATTCATCGCAAGAAAGGAATAACTGGTTATATTCATCGTCGTCGTCGTCGTCGTCGTCGTATCATCATCATCATCATTATCATCATCATCATCACATAGTAATCGTAGCCGTAGTCGTGGTGGTAGTAGCAGCAGCAGCAGTAGTAGTAGTAGTAATAGTAGTAGTAGTAGTAGTAGTAGTAGTAGTAGTAGTAGTAGTAGTAGTAGTAGTAGTAGTAGTAGTAGTAGTAAAAATTCGGTCTAAGAACTGGAATCATAACTTTTTATTTAGCTCTTATTTTTTAAACTCAAAACATTCTTCAAATATGGAAGCTCCCTTGACATCTTATTGGCAATAATGATATTTATAAACTTTTGATTCTACCAATTAACTGCCGTGCTCTGGAAAGTCACGTATTTAAAGATTTGGTCAGAAAACTTGCCCTTCAAATATCGATCGATTTAAATGACTCTCAGTTTGCTGAAAGCTCTCAAACCTGGGACTTCGCCAATTTTCTATTTACTTCGTGTCTTTTCAGAGCACGGTGGGGGTCCCGATAGCTCAGTTGATAGAGCACTCGCTTCACACGCAAAGGGACTGAGATTTCATCCCGGGTGCAGTTGAGATTTTTTTCTGACCCGCCGTCCACCCAGCATTGAATGGGTAGCTGAGTCTGTTAGATTTGACGGAAAGCACTTTGCGATTGACTAGCGTCCTATCCAAAGAATAGCAAGCAATTGCTATTGTCCGTTTCACGCTATAGAAACCGAGATAAACTCCGACTCCATCCATGGGCCGAATGGCTCTGAAGGACTACTTTTTCAGAGCACTCCAGTTTACCCGTAAATTAAGAAAAAGGAAAGTGATCTGAGCCATAAACGTTTTTTATTACTCATTTGTATCTGCGTGCGTTAAAGCAGAATTAGGACCTGTATTAGAATAAGACAGGTGTTGCGGATTAAGTTTTCAAATTAATCTGTTCTCATTCCAGGAAAAAGCTTGTGGGCCATGCTTAATCTACCGTCGGTTTTATTAGTATCATTATTTAAAATCTGTGTATCCAATGACATCTAACTTTTATGAATTTCGAATAACGAAATAAACCAACCTTCATATTCTTCATAAAAGATATAGATAGTGTCGTATTTATATCGTTTTGACAACAGACAGGGAATCGAAAAGTTTCCAAGTTAGGTCTTATCTTTTGTTTTGAATTACTGTAATGCAGTTTGATGATTTGGTGACAAAATCGAAATTAGGAAAAAATACCCTCGGTTGAAAAGTGACAGTGGAATGTTCATGACACTTCTTTATCTCGACTATTCTGAAAGATTTAATACATTAATTAAAAGCATATTCTGGCGTGCTCTGACAAAACTACCGTACAATAATAAGAATACATTTTTTCAAAGTTTGAAAAGAAGACTTCTAATTCAAATATCGATCAATTAAGAGGAAATCAAACTTTAAACAGGACAGAATACAGAGCCAAAAAACGTTGATGGCTCAAAAACGTCCTAGGTCATCGATAAAACAATATTTAACGCAAAATGCAATGCGCAAAAAAAATAAGAAAAACAAACATATATATGGTCTTATTGATTGTCTGCATACATTTTCAAAACGTGAGGAATCTAGCTAAAGCGGAATGGAATGGATTCGTCCAGGTAGCTGTAAAGGATATTGAACGTGATTAAATCGATAATTGAGTCAAGGAGAACCAGATGTCTGACATAAGAAGTATCAATTTTTGTACTTATAAATGTTATTTTCAGTCTCCTCAATAACAAAATGAACTCAACTCAAGTCTCGTGTTCTTCAAAAAGAAATTCAATTTCAAGAATCTAAATCATCAACGAATTTAATACTGCTGAATGCAGCAGATGTCATTGCCATTCCAAAAGTGGAAGAAGGTTCGTGGTATGACACGAAACCTCCACTTTGCCTCGAGTACAAAGATTTTTGAAATATTCATGATTTTGCGTGATCAACATTTCCACTTACAGCAAGTCATTCTACTTTTATGTACACCCGTGAGTATCCATAGAATCAATGCTTCTACTGTTAGATGTAAAACAACTATTATTTTGTTGGCGTGTTGACTGGTGGTACTTTGCAAAACCAATAGATACTTTTAAAAGTCATTGTTCATTATCGTTTATAAGCACTTATAGCACTCTGCTCCGGCAAGCACTCGGGACTTTTTAACCAGATGTCAAATGTTTATTTTTTAAAATTATTTTTTCGTTCTATTTTCTGTTTATTGTCTTTTGTCTTTCTTTTTTTTTTCTTTTGTTTGTGTCTTATTTTTAAAAAAAACAAAAGTCGAATTATACCAAAACTTATCAGTCTCATGACCCGAACACTCATCAAAGTATCTAATACCCCAGACTTTAAACTCTTTCCCATTTCAGATGTTCACAATACCGACTGATCTTTTAATCCATCAACATGTGAGGTCAACTTTTCTGCCGAAAATATTAAAAACGGTCTTTTTGTCAGTGGACAGCCGATGTTCCCTTTCCCTATATCCTGTTTTGATCAACATTGTCCAGAAACGTATCGATGTTCTCTACGTCCCTAAAACATTATCAAAACATCTCAGACCGGCCATTCCTCGGCTATTGTTTGAAGTGTTAAGAAACTATAAAAACATATCACGTCGAGAGTTAGTTGTTCTCAAATATTGGAGCACTTTTCCTCTTTTTTAATTCAAATAATTTAACTGCAGTACTCTGGAAAAACATGTATTTAAAGATTTGGCCAGAAAACTCGTC
>NC_088362.1:86618191-86698191 GCF_034508935.2 Berghia stephanieae | reverse complement strand
GAAGGATGCGTTTTCTAGCCAAAATTGTTTCATGTGTTTTTTTAAAAATCCAGAATGGCAGAACAATTCTAGCATACCTGAACAAGACACATCTTTTTTTCATTTTTGGCAAGAAAAACTTTTTTTCGTATATCAATCCGTAAAGTTGTACCCACAACTAGTCAAGGAGTCTCGGAAAGGAGAGTTTTAAGAATTCTTTGGTTTGAGACTTTTAGCAAGTTAGGGTTCATTGTAATCGATCGATATTTGAAGGAAAAGTTTTCTGACCCTAGATGACATGGAATAAATAATTGTGATTAGTCAGAGTTCAATAGAATAACGATAGGGTCTGTCCCAGGTGCAGATATTAGCAGGTCTGGTAAAAGGACGTAATTACGGGCTTGATTTAACATTGTTGTATTGGACAATATAGTAAGTTGGTTTGAGGGTATCTGCATTAGACCTGCAAATAATCATGTCGGGCCTGTACATATAGGGCCTATTTTCGATCTCTGCCCAAAAAGATGCAATTCGTTTGTTTCTGTGGTCCCTAAACTGATACTACTAAAATAAATGAGAGCATCTAGATTTGCCACGGATAAACCATGCTTACTTAATGGCAGACCGTGTTTAACTAAATGTTCACTCCACTACAATGGGATCGATCTATATTCATGTTTTCGTCCAATCTAGTCATCGATCACATGATTTGTTGCTGAACAAAGATTGGACATTTCTCAATAAATGTAAACACGCTGCTGTGTTTATGAAAAGTGTAAACATACCCATGAGTCACGCTGAGCAAATTGGCCAATTGCGATGTTGGATATTTCTCAAACTGTGAACACGTTTCACGATGTGGGTCATTTTGAGAACATATTCCAATGTGACCAATGACCCCGAGCACATGGAAAGGTAATATAGATCGCTCCCATTCGTCTGTTAGGTGTCCTTCTTGTTCTAGCATTCTTACAATATTCATCAATGCCTACAGTCAGGTATATATTCACACCGATCTTGAAAGTAAGTAATGTGTTAAAAGTTCCTTTCCCAATGACACAACGCCTGTACCATTGTTTTGTCGTCAGTCTACTCAATGGCCCTACACAACATTGCTTGCTTTTGTTACAAAAATAGGTCCTAGACAATAATGTTTATATTATAAATTATGAAAAATCTTTCGAAAATAAGGTAACGGACAATTCTGTGGGGAAATGTGAGAAAATAATCTCAAGGAACGCTTCATTAAACCTTATTTCAAGATAGCCGAAACAGTGTGTATTTCTGCACTGAGTTATCGTTAATTCGTCACAGTGTAATTCATAATATTATTATTATAACAGCGCAACGGTGTTACACCGTCAGAAACTTTGTTCAATTGACAGTTTGGTGTTATACAGATATATGACAACATTCAGCTAACAGTTCTGTGTGCTATGGAAAAAAAAAGTTTCTTTTTAAATTTTGGCCAGAAAATTCGTCCTTCAAATATCGAGCGACTGAATTGACACTCATCTTGGCAAAAACTATCAAATCTGGGACTGAAATTAGGTCCCAGTTTCGATGTGTTTTTTTGTTGTTGTTGTTTGTTTGTTTGTTTTTTGTTTGTTTTTTTTTGGGGGGGGGGGGGTGACAAGATTGGGGTTAATTTTAATCAATCGATATTTGAAATACGGTTTTCTGGCCAAAATATTTTTAAAAATGTGTTGTTTTTTCAGAGTACGGCACAGTTGGGGTAATGTAATCTCATCAAGCTTAAGAATATTGAAATGGAGAAATCGTAATCCTCTTAAGTCTTTCATGTCAATGCCCATAATCGAAAATGATGGTGTTGACACTTGTATGCTATCAACGAGAAACAGCAAAGACTCGCGCAAAACAAAAAAAAATAGAATTGAATTTTTAATAATCAAACGTAAACTGGCAAATATACAATCATAGAACACCCGACGTACACCTAAATAACAGCCCGATATTATTTGTTCCTATTAAAATACGGGTCAATTATGGCTAGTGATTTCTAACCAATCGATGTGATGCTAAAATAAATTGATTGATGGTGTTATATTCCATTCAATTTTACTATTTTTCATTTATCAAATTTTCATCGATATGAGAAAAAGGTTTTATAAAATGAATTAAAACCAAAATCGGCAACTTCTGGACCTCGAGGAAAGGCCCCTGTGGACTGGGTCTTTCGAGTTTCGGGTCAATATAATTCCCGATGTGGGTTAAAAGTCGGATATTATATGGTGGATTTGTTATGACAACTCTGTACTTCATAATGCATCAAGCCTTACTTCTTACTTCTATTTATTTTATAGGTCTGTCACTGAAAGTGTCTTAACGTTTTGTATATCAGTCTGTGAGAGCATCATCTCTGCAAATGACAAGCAAGACCATCTATAGAGGGGTGTATAATGTTATCAATTCCATCGACTTCACTGAATACTTTTTCGAGGGATCAAAGATTAGTGATGATTCTTCATTCCCATTGCCCAAGTACTTTTATTAAATGAGAGAGGAGCTGCTAAAGAAAGAAAGAGAGGGGGAGAGAGAGAGAGAGAGAGAGAGAGAGAGAGAGAGAGAGAGAGAGAGAGAGAGAGAGAGAGAGAGAGAGAGAGCGAAAGAGAGGTCAAAATCAAAAAACTACTCACCCCAGCCCATTTGGATAGGATCCATCCCAGGAAAGATTTCTCGTTGCCCTTTACAGCAATATATCGAGATGGAGCAGCTAGTTGTAACTTTTCATTGCAGTTGGGACATCTGGCTGTGCCACCTCCCAAGCTGCCTCCGGCTTCAGAAGACGCTGAAGATCCTAAGGTGCTCGACTTTGACTTAAAACCCCCTAGAGTTCCCTTTGAACGTTCAGATGGTGTTGTTGCTCTGTCTCTAAGTGATGATGGTCCAAGAAAACGTAATTTGTCCCACAATGAACTTTTACGAAATTGCTGTAATGGTTTGGCGTCGCTGTAGGAATCTAAAAAGTCAGGCTCGTCGTCTACTTCGTTAATGGGGGGAGTATTTTGATTGCCTTTCAGGATTTCGGTGTCAGCTGATACAACGTGTATTAGAGTTGGTGAAGAGGATTCTGTACTTATTGAAGAGGAGGATCGTAACTTGGCAGTCGTGTTTTCATTGTAAGAAGAGGGCCCATCACTTGAACTGACAGTGATGTGTATCGTATTATTTCTGCTACCTAGATTGGATTTTGGCGAACTGTATTGTCTGTCCTCAGAAATAATTTTGTTTGGAATACTATTTTGTTTAAGGTTGTGAAAGCTAGAGCCAAAGCCAGGCGGTGTCATTAAATTCTCAGTACCAGAGGATGAAAATACAGAGTCGTTGTCATTATAGATATTATCATCGTTTTCGTTTGTTTCTTCCACGGCACGTGATTCTGTGTCATGGTCGTCGTTGCTTTGAAATAGTATACTTTTACTTTCTTCATAGATTATCGTGGGTTCGGTTGAAGATACCCAAGCTCTGACTGATGACATTGTAGATAGGGGCGAAGACCTTTCCTTTGGTTTGCTGGGTGATGATGGAAGGGACTTTATGGAACGATGCAGTTTGTCATGACTGTTCTCAGAGGATGCACGTGTTTTTGTTCGTCCTGGAGGATTTAGCACCACGCTTTCATCGTTGGGGTCTTGAACTTCTACTCCACTGTCAACACTCGTCAGATTATAAGGCGTGCTTCGAGGACGTTTTATTTTTGGTTTGTTTTCAGGTAATGGTGGTGTATTCTCTGTCGGTATGGTGACATTGACCTCACGATAAAATGGTGAACTTTGTCTTTGAGGTACAGAACTCACACTTTTTGTTGAATTTCGACTCGAATTCATTGTACTCAAGGAGTTACTGCTCCTTTTATTTTGGTCCTCATAACATGACGCATTTTCAAAAGTTTTCCTCTCTCTTAATCTGTTGATTAAGTTTGCTCCTGAGTTTTCTTTAGAATAGAGTCTCGGACTGTTATATTCACTGTTTATTCCAGACATTGGAGATTTTGTTCGAGGACTCCCTGCGTCCGTAGTATTTTTAGTAAAAGCATCGCTCTCTTGGAATAAAGGGGAGATTTTTCTGGCATTTAACGGAGAAATACTATGATGAACATCTCTGAGAACTGTACTTTGAAAACTTTTGACTCCAAGTCTGTCCATAAGTCTGTTGCAAGAAAATAAGCTTTGTGATTGAACGGGAGACTCGGATATGGATATTTTAGTTATATTTGTGATCGTTTTACCATCACTATAATTTGATTTGCTTCCAGCAATACGCGCGGTTTGAGGTCTGGTTGATGCCATTTCTTTTCTGATCCTTTCTCTAGGATCAATTGAAGCTAGTTTTACATCGGGTTGAGGTTGTTTATAGAACGAAGCGCCCAAGAATACTCCCTGCATGTGGTCTGCAGGTATAACACGGTCTTGTGTCATTTTTCCAGTTTCAAAACTGTGAGAAGTGTTATTGGCAAGGTGTAATGTTGTCTGAAAGTAGAAGACATGGTAAACAAATGTAATATTATTATTATTATTATTATTATTATTATTATTATTATTATTATTATTATTATTATATTATTATTATTATTATTATTTATTATTATATTATTATTATTATTATCATTATTATTATTATTATTTAAATTATTTATTATTATTATTATCATTAACTATTATTATCATTATATCATCATCATCATGCATTTCTATTATCATTTATATCACTTTCAATCATCATAACATTATCTCATCATATCATCATCATCATCATCATCCATCTCATCATTTATCATCTTATATCACTTCACATCATCACAATCATCATCATCATCATCATCATCACATCATACAATCACATCATCATCATCATCACCACACCACCACTCATCATCATCACATCATCATCATCATCATCACCATCATCATCATCATCATCATCATCATCATCATCGTCATCATCATCATCATTATCGCTTAATGCATGGTAAAAAAAACCCTGATTTCTTTATAATTTATCTCTTGTTTTTTCATGTAAGTCGTGCACTTTACTTCTTTGTATTTTTTCGTCACATTCAATTCTATATCCTATTAAAAGGTGGTGACCTTGTGTTGATTAATTAGTGGTGGTGGGGGGAGGGGGAGGGGGGCAGATTTAAGTAAAGTCAGAATTCACGATGAAACAAAACAGCAATCTACCAAATGGAGGTTGGCTGCTTTACAATGAAACATTAAAAGCTATCCAATCGGTCTTCTGGAAACTATTTTAGTTGATACACAATGTGTCAATCTATCACCTTGTCAGCAAGCTAATGGAATTCCTAAAATATCCCGTTTTTAAGTTGAGATATAATCGATTTACATGAGTTTTGTCTTTTAGTTGGTTTGTTTGTTTAATCTAATTTTTTTAATGCATTCGTTCATTTCTTTCTTTCTTTCTTTCTTTCATTCTTTCTTTATTTATTTACTTATTCATTCGTTTATTTAATTATTTTATTTAATAATTATTTTACTTTATTTATTCATATATTCCTTTCTTGTTTGTTGTTATCTTTTTTGAATTTTTATTTTATTTTTGGTTGTTGCTGATTTTTAAAAATCCTCAGCCTGGAAATAGAGTTACGATTATCAAATTCCTCATCATTTTTCAAAGATCTTCAACTCCTTTGAAAACATAAACGATGGCTTTTAAAGAAAAATTTCTCAGTTTACGCCCTCACCAATTGGAGAAGAGGGGTCAGCTTTAAGACTGAGATACATTTAGGGGTAAATACAATCTACTATTGTTCTGTTCAGCACGACAATGACTAAATCGGATACGAAAGAAGAGAACGATATAAACATGCCCCGGAAACCCGATAGTATCTATATAGAGCATTTCCACTGATTTGCCATACTCATTGCACTCTACTTTTTGCACCCAACATACCGTACAAGTCACTTTAATGGCGTCTTCATAGTACTAGAACTATTATAACATAATATTATGTCACTGCTTAAAGCCAAGTATACTCATTTACAATCAAATCCAGTAATGTTATGTGTAGAATACTTTACTCAAGTATACAAAGACGGAGTCAGAGTTTTTGTAATCATTGTCACCCGTCCAGTTACTGACCACCCTGATAATCTCTAAACTGTCTTACCAGACGAGCCGCCATGGCGAATAATAGTAAATTTTCTGGGGATAAACGAAATTAGAAAGGTATGGTTTTCCATTTTCGGTTTTGTTGTCAATTTTCCCACACATTTGTAAAAGGGATCCAAAACCTTATCTTACCAAGATTAATAGATCGTTTTTGTTTTATTATTGTTTTTCATTTGATTTTGTATTTCATTTTTATCATCAAAATCAAATGTTACAAGGCAGAATGAAATGTTGACCCCCAAGATTTGTAATTTATGTCCTGATAACAACAATACGGTTCTATACGTACCGAATCAGTCAAATATTTGTTTTGCTCTTATGTTTGATTGTCGTAAAATGTATGGGAATAACAAAGGGCAGGTTTACTAAATACGGAAAACGGGAATAAAGTATCTATTCGTAAGCTTGAAATGAAATATTTTTGACTGGCATTCATTGGCATCATGCAGCTAATTAGGAATAATAGTGGCAAATTAAAAAATTTAATTCTTAATGTTATACAAGCTCTTAAAATATGAGAGTGAGAGCAACCATGAAGCAGACCATTTTTTAAATAATAACGATAATCATGTTATCTAAACTGTTTCTTCTTCTTCTTCTTCTTCTTCTTCTTCTTCTTCTTCTTCTTCTTCTTCTTCTTCTTCTTCTTCTTCTATTATCATTATTATTATTTATTTATTATCCGTATTTTTCTCCTTTTTTACACACAGCTGTAAAGATTTCGCAAACCTACAGTCCCTCGCAAAGGACAGAGACCAATGGAGTGAATTTGTCAATTGAAATAAAGAATTGCCGAGGCGTGTCAGTCGGTTGATTAGGAAGCGGACGGCAATAAGTCAGTCATTAGATAATCTAAAGCTGACCCTAGCTGAAAAATGTAGTGGTTGACCTGACATGAACCTGCTATTAATTCGAGGTGAAATATCTACTTATTTTGAAACAGTGTGTATGAAAATGTGCCAGACAAAGTAAGAAAGAAAAATACAAGAAAAAAAAAATCTACCAAAAAAAAAAAAAAAACAAAAACAAAAAAAACAAAAAAAAATTTAAAAAAAACAAACAAATCAGGCGAACTCGACTGAGGATCGAACCTCGGACCTTCTGATTACCTGATTTTAAAAAAAATATTTTTTTTCTTTTTTTTTTGGGGGGGGGGGGGTCGTTTTTTTTTTCTTGTCTCTTTCTTTCTTTGACTGACACTGTTTAAAGCACCCTTTTTCATATTTTTATCTTAAAACCAGTGCCAGCTTTCTATATTGTCACTTTAAAATCTCTTAACTATTATGATTCATCAACAAATATTACAACAGACAAGACGATGCTGTCGTTCGTGTTTTCATTCAATTTGACTAGACAATCTTATACACAATTAAATATATCATTTTCGTGGATTCCCCTTGCTCTTTGCGTTTCGCGTTTGTTCTCCCATCAGAAACCACATGTAACGCTCATAATATATAATATAAGATGCCTTTTTATATTATTAGCACTCTATAATATCATTCACTAGGTACTGTTAAAACATGTATTCATTCACACTTCATTCAAGAGCGGTATCGTGAGTTAAGTTCCACACTTGAACACTTTTTGAAGGCTATTTGTTGTGGTTGTTGTTGTTGTTGTTATTATTATTATTATTAAGCCGTTATATTTATTTTTGTTATAAACAGCTTCAAGCACTTCTGCATTTTGATTTAATCCTGAGACTAATACACGTTTGCGTTACGTAAAATGAGTGAAATGGTAACGCTGATAATTAACTCATCATTAATCAATATAATATTCCCACTAATCCTTACCATATGTCTGTGGAAAATATGCTATATGTCTCTACCGGATAAGAATGAATAAATGAATGAATGAATAAATGAATGAATGAATGAATGCATGAATGATGAATGAATTAATGAATGAACGAATGAATGATGAATGAATGAATGAACGAATGAATGATGAATGAATGAATGAACGAATGAATGAATGAATAAATGAATGAATGAATGAACGAACGAATGAATGAATGAATGAATGAATGAATGAATAAATGAAGGAATTGCAATTAACTAAGGAAATCGAATTGATGTGGTACGATATTTAACCCATCATCTCAAAGCGGTAGATGTCGAGATAAACTAGGTGTGTGGGAAATTGACTGTATAGCCACAACTACGAAAATCGGGGTTAATTTCTATTCTTTACAGTGGAAAGCAAAAACAATTCTCACATAATCCTTAAGTTCTTATTTCTTATCAATAAGTTTCAGGGTCTAATTCAACCCGACATAACACCGTTTTGAGACGGTGGGTCACATGTTGTATTATTAGTCTCATCCATCATCAAGGCGGTACAGAAATAATAAATATACTCTATATGTATGCTCACCTCATGGTAAGACAAACTACATTTAAGTCTAAAATCTCAATCACAATGCCAGTAAAAACAAGAATAAAGAACACCAAGCAGTGTGTGAAATCAGTGGAATAATTCCATGAAGATCCTTGTCACTCACACTGAAACAATAATATCCCTAAATGTCGCTAAATCCACACCTCTCCACAAAGGAAATAAATCCTCTTCTCTGGAACCACCGCGTCTCCTCCCACAGCGGGCGGCACCATCTACTGGCACCAACACACATGACGGGTATTCGACGATTGACATTTTTGACCTCCGGATCAGGACAACTTTGTAATGTACGGGTTTCTGCCGTAGCTACTCGGAAGAAAATACCTTTGTAAAAATGTTGGCCAGAAAACTCGTCCCTCAAATATCGCTCGATTAAAATGACCCTTATCCTGCCAAAAACATAATAATAATAATAATAATAATAATAATAATAATAATATAATAATAATAATAATAATAATAATAATAATAATAATAATAATAATAATAATAATAATAATAATAATAATAATAATAATAATAATAATAATCTTTATTGTACAAATTGGCAATTATTGTTAGGTTACAGCTCTTGTAATAGGGGAGAAAAAAAGTAATTAAAATAGTAGTCATAATGATGATAATTATACCGATAGTAATGATGATAATATCATCATCATCAAAATAATAGTAGTAGTAGTAATAATAATAATAATAATATTAATAATAATAATAATAATAATAATAATAATAATGATAATGATAATGATAATATAATAATAATAATAATAATAATAATAATAATAATAATAATAATAATAATAATAATAATAATAATAATAATAATAATAACTCTCAAATCTGCTTCTTCCTTTGAAGACATTTTAATCGGTCGATAGTCGAAGGACGAGATTTCTAGCCATTTGTTTTTTCGCGTATTTTTTTTTTTTTTTTTTGCAAGTATGACAGGTTTGTTTTGGTATCGCAACACTATCTTATCCTACCAAAATACTTTTTTTAAATTTTTGGCCAGAAAAGTTTTTTACTTCATGTTTTATCGGCAGATTATGACCCAAAGTATTCGAGAATGTCTCAAACTTGAAGCAGAGTGTCATATTAGTGAGCAGGCTTTGCATGGTGTAAGCTCGAGATCTGAAAAAGTATGCTTGAAACAGTGTCCGAGAAACAGAGAGAAAAATACTAGAAAGAAAAAACAAAAAAAACATTCCAGTCAAGGCAGGCTGATTTTTTAATTTTTTTTTTGATGTTTTTTTCTCTCTCTTATATTTTTCTTTCTGCTTTGTCTGACAGTTTCATTCACATTTTTTTATGTAAATGTTGCTGCTCGAAGCACGAAGAAATAAATAGCAATGTTAAATTGAATGTAAGCTTCAATTTAATATACAAAAACGGATAAAAAGGACGTTTCGGGTTTCCCCTTTATCAACAAAACAGGATGAATGAAACACTGCAGACGAATAAGATAATGTGGTAGTGGGGTTATCAACGTCCATTTTATCCGTTTTCGTATATTAAAAATTGAAGCTTACATTCAATTATCAAGCTTGAGGCATTTAATTAAAGTCTTAAAACCTTGAGACTTTCTGGCAAATTGGAGGTCATATTGAACCTATCGACTGATGAAGTAATTGCTTTTCTACTATCTAGTCCAAAAATTATTTTAAAATGTTTTGTTTGTGTAAAAAGGTACCGTCGGTTTACGTGGGGAGCGGCGATTGGGCACTTGTTTTTTTACGTGAAGGGATGAAATTTGAACACGTATCATGGATATTTTTCTCTCCTCCGATCTATTTACTTGCCATACAAGAGTGGATACGTTTCTTTAGATCTGAAAAAATGGGAGGCAATGCGGAAATGAACGGATCACTATGACAACATAGATACCGCATATCATCAATACAAGTAAATTACTAAAATTGATATCTTTGTCGTGATTAATCGTTCGAACCTTCAAACGTGTAGATTTAGATTATAACAAAGGATTAGTTTTATCAATGGTCTTGATTATGCTGTCTTTCAATTCCCATGTTTAGGGGCCTATATTTCTATGAACCAATATTATGTTTGTGATTAAATTTGAATACACAGGATATTCAAACGAGTATCATCAGTTTTGTATTTCTAAAATTTCATTTGCTGAAATGTTGCTTAGAAGTGAAGGAATCGTTGCGTTTTTACTATTTTTATTCCACGTTTTCAATTGACCATTTACATCTTTAGGACACTGAGAGACAATAGGGTGATTCAATGTTATATGAAACACTTCACGGGTACATATAAATGTTTTATTTTAAAAATGATGTCTGTATGTACTTGGTGCTCATATGATTCTCACGGCTTATTGAATTATCCTGGTATACGCAAGAGAGAAGAAATTGCCTGCCGGAAAAACTGAAAAATAAACCAAGTATGTTTGAATTTATCAAATTTTTGAAATGCAGAGACAGTAGACAGCAAGGTGATTTAGGTAGACTTTGTTTTAAGGTACAGATCGAACACAAGAAATATTTACAAGTATAATTGTGGTTTCCACGGCAAGGAAAACTTATTAAAATTGATGATAGAGAGAATAATGCGATTGTTTGTTTGTTTTCATTTGTTTTTGTCTGTTTAGTAACTGCAGTTCTGATACTAAGATGTGGTATATTATACAAAATATGACATGTTATATATATATATATATATATAATATATATATATATATATATATATATATAAGTATGTGTGTGTGTGTGTGAGTGTGTATTTGTGTGAGAAAGTGGGGTGGGGGGGGGGGGGGGAATTGGGCATTGATATTAAAATATTGTATAATAGTTTACCATGATAAAGATTAGTTGCGATTGCACAATTGGCTTATTGTTGTTGTTATTATTGTTATTATTATTGTCATTATTGTTGTTATTATTATTATTATTGTTATTATTATTATTGTTGTTATTATTATTGTTATTATAAATGTTATTATTACTATTGTTGCTGTTGTTGTTGTTGTTATTATCAGCATTGATATCATAACCAGTGTATAACCATATATATATATATATATATATATATATATATATATATATATATATATATATATCTATATATATATTTTTTTTCTTTCTTGGTTCTTCTGTTTTGATGTGATTTGTAAAAGAAGTGTTGTAGTTCACTTGTTAATACTCTTTGCTTGTATCTTTGACTTCTAAGCGATTTCAATCTAAGTACACCGAGGGGTGCTCTTGGTGCCCTATCCGCACCATTTACCTTTGCCTATTTATCCTCGGGTGTCTTTGAGAAAAGTATACTTTTAGACTACCTTATACATTTTCTGTTCTTTCAATGCGTCACAAACGCCGTAAAATTCTTAAAAACACAGAAACCAACCCTTGACATGGAATAATTGAAGTACGCAAGCTTGTTTCGCTCTAGACTATATCAGTACGGAAAATTACTTAAATGTTTGTGATATTCTAAAAGATTCAAGTATTTGTCTTTGGGAATTAATTCTGTAATTCTACCAAAAAATACGTTAAACTAATATGTCTGTAACTTCTAGGCAATGTTCGCAAGATCCCATTCTTCTAGAACTTTAATCAACGATAGAAATGTGTTATATAAGTGGTGGGCTATTGATTATGTTGGAATTTCCCCGAAGATAAAGATCACCCAGACCAAAGCATTTTGGAGCACCTATTATTACTAAAAGTCAATAAATTTATTATCCAAAACAGAATTACCATGATATAATCCCTATCTTCTTAATTGTCAACGAAAGGGATATAAGCGTGGTCCTCATTTACAAATACAATACTAGATATTATTGCTGTGGCGCTTATGTTATTTTTACAATTCTTATTATTATTATTATTATTATTATTATTATATATTATTATTATTATTATTATTATTATTATTATTATTATATTATTATATTATTATTATTACTATTATTTTAAGTATTGGTGGTATTACAATGTTGTATTTTTATGATTATTTATGGTATCATTTTATGGTTTGGTTTCATTTACCTTTTTTCCTCACTCTCATGTCTGTTGTCATCAAATTGTATGGATTATTGATTAAAATAAAAGTTATTTCTGTTTGTCTTATTTTGACTATGGAACTGATACTTATCATGGCAGACATGCCTACTTGAAATAGGAAAATGTAATAAGTAGTTTTCAGGGTAAATAACATCGTAGACATTTTAACTACTCTTAAAAACCACCAGTTTGTCCTTATAATGCGTGGGGAAAAATATTAACTCTATGTGATAGCTCTGGCACCAGAACTTCGTTTTCAAGAAATGACATTTAATTAAAAACCTTTATTATATCCAGCCCGGGATTTAGCCGTAGTACTACGGGAATTTTCGTGGTAGTGAGGAGGTCTGTTGTGATGGGTATCAATATTTTATTATTATTATTATTATTATTATTATTATTATTATTATTATTATTATTATTATTATTATTATTATTATTATTATTATTATTTATTTATTTATTTTTTTTTATTTTTTATTTTTTTAAATGAGAAAAACTGATTGGAAATGTAAAAGTGATGGTGATAGTGGTAGTGATAATGGTAGTGGTGGTGGTGGTAACGGTGATGATTGGGGTGTGGGGATTATGGTAATATTATTATTGTTATTATTATTGATATTCTTGTTGTTGTTGTTGTTGTTCTTCTTCTTCTTCTTCTTCTCTTCTTCTTCTTCTTCTTCTTCTTCTTCTTCTTCTTCTTCTTCTTCTTCTTCTTCTTCTTCTTCTTCTTCTTTTATTGTTGTTGTTATTATTACTATTATTTATTATTATTATTATTATTATTATTATTATTATTATTATTATTATATTATTATTATTATTATTTATTATTATTATTATTATATTATTATTATTATTATTATTATTATTATTATTATTATTATTATTATTATTATTATCATTATTATTATTATCATCATCATTATTATTATTATTATTATTGAACGTATTGATGTTATTACCATTCGTGTATTTTTGTGTGGTGTATCAGTTTATTTTTTGGTTCCATTTACCTTTTTTTTTCCACTTTCATGTATGTTGGCATCAAATTGTTGATTTATTGGCGAAAGCCTAATATTGAATAAACTTGAAAACTTGAAACCTGTACTTTATGTATGGTTAAAGAAAACTGAAAAATTCGAAGGCACGGATGATCTGAGTAGCCCATGTCTACTGGCTGGCGAATGTTATGAGTTTTTCGGCTAAACGCATAGCATCAACATAACGTGACAAAGCGTAGATCGACTGAAATTGTAATATTAGCAACGTTGTTAACTTATTAAATGTCAAGTTGATAAGTAAGAGCAAGATTGAACATGATGAACATTGGATAATATTTCTATAAATAATGGTGTAAATCAAAATACGGTAATTGCAGGTTTCGTGCAGAACAGCGAGCGACTTAGCAATAATATATGGGGGACTAGAACTGCAGTTGGTTTCAAGTTACCAGTAATGATCAGACAGGTGTTATGTAGGCCAGGATTAATCTTTTTGGCATGACAGGATCTTGTCCAGACTGATGAGACGTATTCAGCTGATGAATAGCAGAGGGCTAGTGCTGACTGACTTTTGTTTGTTCTGACTGTTTTTGGATCTGTTCCACATGTAGTGTTTGCCAGTTTTCTCAGGGGGCTGTTTCTTGTGGCCACCTTTGCTTTTGTTTCCTTTGTACTGAGAGAAGCAGTGTGCGGTCTAAGGTGACACCGAGGTACCTGTGAAATGTGTTGTTCTCCAATATGTTCCCATTCAAGATGTTCAATTTCCTGTTGGCTTGGCGGTTTTTTTCATGGAAGATACACACTTGGGTTTTTCCTGAGTTGGCACTTAGTGAGTTATTCAAATAGTACTCAGAGTGTGTCTTCAGGGCATCTCCTCAATGGTCTTGAAATCAGAAGCCAAAACGCAAGACAAAGATCGTCAGCATATAGAAACCTCCGGATGTTCTCAAACTCAGTTTGGTCGTTGGTATAAATTTTGAAAAGGATAGGTGCAAGTACCAAGAGTAAAACTTGCACTTCAAATATCCATCCATTAAAGCAACCCTCATCTTGTCAAACCGTTCAAACCTTTCGAGTTTCTTGGCCAATTATTTTTTAATGTGATTTTTTCATAATATTGCTTCCATCGTGCAAGTTGTCAAGCAAATACATCACAACTGCACTAATGCCTGATATCACGAATTATTTCACCATACACTAAAACTAGTTCTTCCGAGCCAAAGGTCAAAGAAGCCGGAGTTACCCCACTTTTTGCAACTTTAAACGTACTGTATTGGTGATATGCATTTTGGTAAAATACTCACAACATCTACCAGCCACATAAAACGATCCAAAACACAAAAGTATGTGTAACCTTTATCTTTATAATCTGAGTGGTAGAATTTAGTGAGAACTAATCAGCTATCAGGCTGTATTAAAAACTATAATATAAAACTGTGAAATCAACTTCGTTCCTTCTATAGTTTCAATTGTTTTCTACCCTTTGGATAAGACGCTAGTCTAAATTGCAAAATACTCTCCGCCAGATCTAACAGACACAGCCCTCGGGCAATGCGGGGGGGGGGGGGTAAGAAAAGAAATAAATATTAACAGGGACCAAGAACTAAACAAAAGAATTTAATTTACTTACATGACAATAGCAATATTGAATTAGCTCTGTATCTACAATGTACTTCATTTTTGTCATTCTTTGTTGACAGTGACTCCTTAATTTATCTTCTCGGGCGGGTATCAATTTTGTTCTCGGTGGTCTTATCATGATTCTTTCCGTCTCTATTTAATTTATGGACCTAGTTTTACATCCGTAATTTTTAGAATTCTTGCTAAAATGAGGACAGTTTGATATAGCTATGCATGGCTGCATGTTCCTCCGACCTTTAAAAGAAAAAGTTATTCCTTTTGATTGTTTTTCATTTAAAAAGGACCCTCAAAAAATCCGATTTCTAAACCTGCCAAATATTTTTTTTAGGAAATACATTAAATACCTAATAGAATGCAAGCCAAACATAGATTAAGAATGGACATTGGATATTCCACTCGTTTGATCTTTGCCAAGTTAAAAGACACCAGATTGTCTTATTCATCCCTTTTTTTTGTTTCCATTTACAAAACTTCTTTCCCGGATGTAGGTGAGTTCTTCGGCAAAATGACAGAATATTTATTTTTCAGACTGACTTCTTGGCAAAATGAGGCATATTGCCGTCTATATTATTTTGACGGGCAACCATTGTTTTGTAAAATTTGGCACACTAAAACACCAAAGCACGTCCGTCTGGTATCTCAGTTACTTCCTATAATATTGAACATTATAGACCAACTGGACTCAAAAGAGTTCTCAACACCGGCGACACACCGGGAGGACGTTCAAAATTTAAAATGCAAGCGTACAAGAATCCTTTTACGAGTTATCACTACATGAACCTCAACCGTGTTATCTCTACTAAATTGGTTTTGTTATTCTTCTAACAAAATAGTTATTATTATTATTATTATTATTATTATTATTATTATTATTATTATTATTATTATTATTATTATATATTATTATATTATTATTATTATTATTATTATTATTATTATTATCATTATTATTATTATATATTATTATTATTATTATTATTATTATTATATTATTATTATTATTAATTATATATAATAATAATAATAATAATAATAATAATAATAATAATAATAATAATAATAATAAATAATAATAATAGATCTTTATTGTCCATAAATATGGCAATTTGTCATTTAGTTACACTTGTTATCACGTTATATGATAACTATAACATTGAACAGATATTTCACTCCTACTTATTCTCTCTCTCTCTCTCTCTCTCTCACACACACACACACACACACACACACACACACACACACTCTCTCTCTCTCTTCCTCTCTTTCTTGCACGCGTGCGATATACACAACTTAAACATATTCATTCCGTTTTCAATCTGTTACAATTGTGGCAATTCGACACCAAAAATTATCATTATCAATTGGTCAGTTAATCTAACATTAATCAGTTAATCAGTCAATGAATCAATCCTTGGTTTTGCTGTACCATATGAAATATTCAGCATTTTTATTGCTGATGGAACGAACGTTGATTTATACTTGTTAGTTCTACATTTAATCTGACAAAACCTTCTCCCAGATGGTAAAAGACTAAATTCATGGTATAAAATATGTTTTTTATTGTTGGTAATTGAGAATGCTTTCCTTTCTATTGCTTTTCCATGAATTCTTTCTACTCCATCAAGAGGATGGTTTATTATTTTTGTTGTCTCTTTGATAGATTTTGAAGCATCCGCCAAACCATATGGTGCAGCCAAATGCAATTACACTTTTAATCAATGAGTCATAAACTCTTAACATAATTTCTTCCCTACTTGAAATGTTCTCAATTTCCTTAGGAAGTATTATCTTTGGGCAACTTTATTAGATATTATCTTAATATGTTGAGAGAAATTGAGGGAACCATCAATGGTTATTCCTAAATAGTTAAAATAGTCAACTATCTCAATATCATCTTTCCGATCGTCACACACTTTAAGTATTATTATTATTATTATTATTATTATTATTATTATTATTATTATTATTATTATTATTATTATTATTATTATTATTATTATTATTATTATTATTATTATTCAATTGTAACACGCCTAACCGGCAGGACACGTTTTTCTTTACATGTGTCTTTCTATTCGATTTTACTTTAAATTCTTACGCTCCAATGTGGATTTTTATATGGTTAATCTTGTTATTGTGTTGTGTTTAATTATCTGAAATCAATTTTAATATCAAACGAACTATTTCTGTGATATTCTCATTTTAAAAAAATGGATTTTAAGGTAAAGCCTGATTTTTACTAATCTTTTTCTTCTACACATTACGAGAGATTTGTATTCACCACTTTATTTTTAATATCGGCGTTTTATTATCAATGCCGTCAACAATCAACGTCTCTTGTTGACGGCATTGAGTCAAATTCACACCAACGGGGTGGACCAAGAAAACAAAGGGCGATACCAGTGTTCCCTGGCCACAGACCACATCGTCCCCACCATTACAAACCATCACGACCCCCACCCACATACACAACAATTGATTTAAAACCACAACCATTGCCATTGTCGTTATCGTCGTCGTTATCGTCAGCACCACCACCATCGTCATCGCTGTCATCTTCCATATCGTTGCCACCACGACCACCATCACCATTGTCGTTATCATCAGCATCACCACCCCCATCCAATCTTATTACTTTGTGGCAACAACAGCGACGACAACAACAACAACAACAACAACAACAACAACAACAACAACAACAACAACAACAAAGGAGTACAGATGACGAAAACAATTTGAAATGTGCTCTCCTGAACTCCCGCTCTGTGCGGAATAAAGCTGTGTTAATAAATGATTTTATCGTCGAAAACAAATTGGATTTATTCTTTATTCCAGAGACTTGGCTAACATCTTCTGACACTATAACCATAAACGAGGTAATCCCCAGCGGCTATTCATATCGTCAAGAAAATAGAGACCAAAGACGTGGAGGTGGTTTGATGTGTGTTTTTAGAGACCAATTGAATATTATCAAACGAGAAAAACAAAACTACGACTCATTCGAATGCATCGAAATTAACTTTAGTCATAATAACAGACATTTTAACGTCGTAACCATTTACAGACCACCACCATCAACTAAAAACAAGAGCACTCATACAACTTTTCTAAAAGAATTTGAATACTTTCTCCACGCAAAAAAAACACCGAGAATGGAGAAATGATTATTCTAGGTGATTTTAATTTTCATGCCGAGATTTCGGACAACTTCACCAAACTTCTACAAATATCCAATTTCAAACAAAATGTCAAAGGACCAACTCACGAGGGTGGACACACCCTCGATCTCGTTATCACACGGTCTGTCGATACTTCCACTCGTGAGATCAGGATCGGAAGCCAGACATTTCAGACCACCACCCAGTATTTTTTAAGATCAATGTCCCTGTCCCAATTCCAAATCGGCGTACAGTCCGCTATAGAAAAACGAAAGACATAAATCACACCAAATTACTAGACCAAATTCGGAGTTGGACATAAATAATAACGTTATACATACACACGGCGTCACAGAGAAATTAGATTTCCTCTACACATCACTCAATAATTGTCTGGAAAATCATGCGCCCCTCAAGTCCAGAACGATCGTCCTAAGACCAAATTCCAAATGGTTTAATGCTGAAATCCGAAAGGCCAAACATGACAGACGTCATAAGGAAGGTATTTGGCGTAAGTCTGGACTTGAAATTCACAAGCAAATATATAAAAAAGCCAAAAATTATACCAATAAAACTAATTGTCAGTACCAAGCGGCAATATGTGAAGGACACTCTGATAAAAAGCAAACTTGACTCGAAAAAGCTTTACAATACTGTCAAAGAAATGATCACACCATTGAATACAAATAATCTACCTACAAATACATCTCCAAAAGAACTCTGTGACAAATTCAACACCTTTTTCATTGAGAAAATTTCCAACATCCGACAGGAACTAGACAACGACAGCCCCACAAATCTACATCCCAGCACGACATCACGAGTTGAAACAACAAGCATGACTTCACCAATGAACACAACAACAAGGCACGTGACATCGCCTGGATCAACATCAACGGAAGAGACACTACCGGAGGACACAACATTTACCTGCACGACACGACCAACTAAATCTATGAACACCCGCCGTTATAAAATGTTAACGTCGTTTGAACCCGTAACAATAGAGGAAGTTAAAAATATTTTGTCAGATATGCCTAATAAATCATGCCCGCTAGATAAAAAACCAACTTGGCTCATAAAATCATGTTCAAAGTATCTTGCTCCAGCAATTGCATCTATCGTAAATGAAAGTCTAACGTTGCCCGATTTTCCAAATATGCTGAAACATGCCTTGGTTAGACCCCTGAAGAAAAAAGCAAATCTTGACTGCAATGAGTTAAATAATTTTCGACCTGTGTCAAATTTAAATTTCATTTCTAAATTAATCGAAAAAGTCGTTGCTTCTCATATTATTAACCATCTAGAGACAAATGCCTTAAATGTTAAATTTCAATCTGCCTACAAAGCCTCCCATAGCACGGAAACGGCATTACTTAAAGTTTTTAATGATATTGTAAATGATATAGATAATAAAAGTTCTGCGATGCTTGTTGTACTAGATTTAAGTGCGGCATTCGACACTATCGATCAAAATTTACTTTTGACTAGATTACGTAATCAATTTTATATCAGTGGCACAGCTTTGAACTGGTTAAAGGAATATTTGTTTGAAAGAACTCAGTCAGTAATTATAGAAAACCATGTATCAACTCCATCCATATTAACGTGTGGAGTGCCTCGGGGATCTATTCTCGGCCCCCTCCTTTTTACAATGTATACTCCCCCCCCCCCTTTCTCATATGTTGTCCACTTTTCCCATTGATTTTCATTTTTATGCTGATGACGCTCAGCTGTATACAAAACTCAATAATGATTCAGAGCTGTCATCAGTATCTTTATGGAAAATTGCATTGCTAACATAAAGGATTGGATGAAACTAAACAAACTTAAATTTAATGATGACAAGACGGAAATGATAATTTTTGGAAATAGGTATCAACTCTCAAAAATGTCTACAAATGAGATACTAGTGGGTGAAAATGCTATCAAACCTAGTTCTTGTGTGAGAAATCTTGGGTGTATTTAGATCAAGGGTTATCCATGGAAGATCATGTTAAAAAATATGCCAATGTTGTAACTATCACATTAGAAACATTGGAAGGATCAGACATTATATTGATGAAGATATTACAAAGATGCTTGTTAATTCGTTTATTACTAGCAGATTAGATTATTGCAATTCCCTTCTCATTGGCTGTCAAAGTAGATTAATTCATCAACTACAAAAAATTCAAAATAAAGCGGCTAGACTTATAAAATTAACGAAAAAAAGAGATCATATAACACCAGTTCTCCAGGAATTGCACTGGCTTCCTGTGAAGTATAGGATAGAATTTAAAATATTGTGCTATGTTTTAGATGTCTGGATGGATTGGCACCTGAATATTTGCAGGAACTGATTAAAAAATATGAACCCACTCGAAATTTAAGATCATCTCAGTCCCAACTTCTAAAAGTTACCACCTCAAAATCCACTTTCGGTGAAAAAGCCTTTTCATTCATAGCTCCACGCCTATGGAACGAACTTAGTCCTCGGACCTTTGTTTTACTAGATTTAAGTGCGGCATTCGACACTATCGATCAAAATTTACTTTTGACTAGATAACGTGATCAATTTTATATCAGTGGCACAGCTTTGGACTGGTTAAAGGAATATTTGTTTGAAAGAACTCAGTGAAAATTTATCATCTTTCAGGAAATGTCTGAAGACTGAGTTGTTCCGCGAGGCTTATTTTTCATAAAATAGATGTTGCTTTAATTTTTGTTTTTTGTATGCATGCTTATTTCTATCATGTAGTGTCGTGATTTTTAATTTTGTTGTTTTTTAAACATTTTTATCTTTATTTTTATTATGTAAAGCGCCGCAGAGCACGATTGACGTGGATGTTTAGGCGATATATAAATTCATTATTTACTATTTACTATTATTATTATTATTATTATTATTATTATTATTATTATTATTATTATTATAGTAGTAGTAGTAGTAGTAGTAGTAGTAGTAGTAGTAGTAGTAGTAGTAGTAGTAGTAGTAGTAGAAGCAGCAGCAGCAGCAGCAGCAGTAGTAGTAGTAGTAGTAGTAGTAGTAGTAGTAGTAGTAGTAGCAGTTCTTCAGAACCATAAGACTCATGATGTCGGAGTTTACCTCAGTTTCTATAGCGTTAAACTGACATTAGTAAATACTTGCAACCCCTTGGACAGGACGCTGGACTATCACAAAGTGCTTTCAGTCAGATATAACAGACCCAAATAACCATCACTTCTGGGTGGACAGGAAAAATGTATCAACTTCACCCGGGATCGATCTCCTTTTGTGTTTGACTTGAGTACTCTGCCAACTGAGCTATCGAGACCCTCTTTTATTATTATTATTATTATTATTATTATTATTATTATTATTATTATTATTATTATATTATTAATTATTATTATTGTTGTTGTTGTTGTTGTTGTTGTTGTTATTATTATTATTATTATTATATTATTATTATTATTATTATTATTATTATATTATTATTATTATTATTATATTATTATCATTATTATATTATTATTATTATTATTATTATTATTATTATTATTATTATTATTATTATATATTATTATTATTATTATTATTATTATTATTATCATTGTTATTATTACATAACTCCGACTGAAAGGTTTTGCTTTGTTCATGAATGGCTATCCATGTCTGGTTGGTCACTGACATGACTTATTTAGTGTATGCATGCGTGAGAGAGCGGAAGGTGTGGCGTTTAGGTATGTGTGTCCCAGAATCATAATATTGTCTTTACTAAAAGTAATCGAGCTGGAGAAAGAATGTCACTCTGACTGGCGACTCTCGTGTTTGTTTTTTTTTGTTTCTATGCCTCAATCAGCGTCATAGATTTATAAGAATGGATGGAATTGATTTGTAATTTTTCGATTTTCATATTATCTTTAGAATCTTTATTGACTTCCCACCGTAGGCCTATAAATAATGATAAAGATTAGTTCTTCAGAGCAATACTATGGTTCGTGCAGCCATAATAACACATTCCGCTTTCTGTAGCGTTAAACAAACAGGAAAAGTGCTTGTTACTCTTTCGCGAAGTACTTTCCACCGGGTCTGAGAGTTTCAGCTACTCCCAGAGAGGGAGGACATTAAATTCTCGTCTGCATCCAGGATCGATATCGGTCTATTTGCACAACGAAAAAAATGGATAACGGAATGAATGAATAAATATATAAATTAGTATTTTTTTAATTCAAAGAGAGATTTTTTTTAACCAACCAAAAAAAAAAAAAGAGAAGAAAATCCATATCATGTCTCATATTTTTAAAACCTCGCAAAACCACTACAAAAATGAAATGACTATTTTTTTAACCTTTCACATTAGTAGTAATGCATCTTGGATTCGCCATCAAAACTTTTGATTGTCCTTACAGTATCGTCACAATACAATAAACCTAAGCCGTCTGCAGGCATGAGATCGGTTGTTAAAAACTCAAGTTCTTGAAGTAATCATCGAACGTCTTACAGCGACAAAAGGAGAATTTAATTGGCCTTTTCGTCCTGTTACAAAGATCAAAATTATATTCCCTGTAGTGCTTATCTCTACCAGCAAATACTGTTAAATATCTTCACTGATCAAACCACTCTGCTAAAAACAATACACAAGTTTAGAAATTATATGAATTTGGTATATTTTCTTAACCAATGGAGTAGTTTTAATTAAATTTGGCGAGTATGGTCTTGTTTTTGTTGTTTGTAAATAATAGCGTAAAGTTGAATGTAAGCTTCAATTTAATTACAAAAACAGATCAAATGAACGTTTCGGGTTTCCCCTTTATCAACAAAACAGGATGATTTAAACACCACAGATGAATGAGATGATGTGGTAGTGGCGTAGTTTCATCTTAACTACGCCACTACCACATCATCTCATTCATCTGTGGTGTTTCAATCATCCTGTTTTGTTGATAAAGGGGAAACCCGAAACGTTCATTTGATTTGTGTTTGTAATTAAATTGAAGCTTACATTCAACTGTACGATAGTATTTATTTCTTCGAGCTTCGAGCAGCAACATTTACACCTTGTTGTTTGTAAATTCTCGAGTATTTCTGAATTCTTCGTATTGAAACCGAGTTATAATTTTTTCCAATTTGTATTTATCGCACCCTCTATAGATATAACATTTTACTGCTTTTCATGGATTATATTCTAAAACCCACAAAACACAACACATTTTGAGATTTTGGCCAGAAAACTCGTCCTTAAAATATCGATCGATTAATGACTCTCATCGTGCCAAGAACTCTCAAACATGACACTAAGAGAAAATTCTTCAATGGAGAACACGCAGTGAGTGTCCTACACTCACTATGCTGCAAGATCTGGGAGACATGTCAACGGCCAGGGGAATGGAAACAACAAGAAACTGTTGTTACATAAATCAGAAGACACAAAGGAGTGCAGCAATTGCAGAACCATAGCACGCATTAGTCATCCTAGTAAAATAGAAACTAGCAGAAGAACATGCCTGATTTAGAAAAAGAAGAGGTACTGGAGACACATTCTGCGCACTGCAAGTCATCATAGAAAAGCTAAATGAAATTCACACAGATGCATACAACATCTTCATAGACTACAGCTTCATTTGGCAGTGTTGATCATTAATAACCTTTTCAGACCCTAAACAACATAGATTTTCCATCACACCGTGTTGCCCTCAAACAATCTTTATACACAAACCAGAACTTAGGATTCGCTGGAACAACAGCCACACCGAACATTTCACAATGGGAACATGTGTAAGACAAGGCTGCATTCTGTCACCACAACTATTCAGCACATTCACCGAACAAAATGAGTGACGCAGCGGCTGATAATTTTCGAATCAAAATAGGAGGTCAAAAAATCTCCAGTCTCAGATATGCCGGTGATACCGAATCTTGATTAACAAATAGTCAGAGGTGACATTTCATTAATGATCTGAACAACGCAGATGAGCCTCAAACTAAATGCCAAAAGACACAGAACCAATCGGGGAAGTTAAAGATCAAGCCGTAGTAATTAAAAACGAAGAGTTTGAAGGCTTGTCCCAATGTAGATATCTGGGATCCACCAAAACACAAAATGGCGACTGCTCAATGGATATAAGCCTCCAAATTACAATGGTACACCCCCCCCCCCCCCCCAAAAAAAAAAAAAAAAAAAAAAAAAAACGACCCCCCCCATCAAAAACAAAACAAAACAAACAAACAAAAACAAAACAACAACACAAAAAAAAGAAACAAACAAACAAACAAAACAAAAAAAAAAACCACAACGGAATGACCTCTCTAAACGATATTTGGAAAGATAAATCCATAGGGCAGTAATTTGAAAATAAAACTAGTAAAAGTATTGGTTTGGACAGTGGTGACCTACGGGCAGTAGGACGGTATCCAAAGAAGAAAGACGTCAAACGTATAAATTCTGCTGAAATGCGGTTTTACATTAGGATGACGAGGATAAGCCGGATGGAAAGAGGAACGAATAACAGCATAATCAGAGAGCTGACGGTCATGCCAGAATCAAAAGAAGGAAATTTAGCTTTTTTTTTTTTTTGTTCACAATATGCTGAAACCGGTTCGCCGTAATGAAAGACGTTGTTGTACAGGGAAAAATGGAGGCCAGGCGAGGAAGAGGAAGACCGAGGATCAGTAATGGCAGAGTTGTACAATGCCGTCAACAAACGTGAGGAATGGGTAGACAGTTGCCACCGCAGAGTGCGAGCAGCCAAAGTCATTGAGGACGAAGTTGGATAGTAAAGTTTTAATATCATCTTCCTCCTCCTCCTCCTCCTCCTCCTCCTCCTCCTCCTCCTCCTCCTCCTCCTCCTCCTTCTCCTCCTCCTCCTCCTCCTCCTCCTCCTCCTTCTTCTTCTTCTTCTTCTTCTTCTTCTTCTTCTTCTTCTTCTTCTTCTTCTTCTTCTTCTTCTTCTTCTTCTTCTTCTTCTCTCTCTCTTATATTTGAAAGTCGTCCTCATCCGTTGCAATCTCTCCCTTTACTCGCCTCATATGATCTCGACCCATCCGTTCCTATTCCTCCTCCTACCCCCCCCCCCCCCCACCCCGGGCCGTTCCAAATCCTTGATGGATCTGCTTTCATCAGGTAGTTGTTAAGTTGATCAATATAATTTGAATGTTTCGTGCAACAAAAATGTAGAATAGGTGGATGTGGTTAACATAAAACATAAGAAATTTTGTTCGAAAAATGAGCCTTTTGTGTGAACGTGCTTGTATATATTTATATAGTAAACATTTTGTTTCGCATACGGAGCGCGCGTATAATATAGTCGGATCTTGCTTAAAAACCAGAGTGCACGGACTCCACGAAAAAATAATAAGACCTCAACGATAATGTCCAAGGGAGGCCACCCAACTTATGTTTAGTATGACGGCGCATTTAATATTTCGATAACTTCCCTTGGACTTTAGTTCCGATTCGGTGAGTAACCACCCCCGCACTTTGAAGTTTCAATGAAAAAGAAACTCTTTCCGAACGTATTTTCGTGGAATCTCTTCATATAAAATTTTTATCGTAAATAATATTTTCAGCCTGCCAGATGGGTGGCCTTTCTTCTTTAGATCATGTGAATATACGCAAAAAAGGGACTCGCGACTGTTTTGTTTCGTTTTCAAGCAAATCTATTGAAGTCATAGTTTTTTATAAGAACAATATGAGATGAATGAAGGAAGAAAATGTCTAACTTATAGGAAAGAAGAAAAATAAACACAGTGCTTTTTGTGATGAAATCTGCACTCTCATTTACATTTTCTAAATAATGTATTGATTTATATTGAAATTGAATTCGTTATTGTATTCTTGGCAAGTAAAGTTATTTGAAGTTCCGTTCTAGTTATTCAACAAGTGTGGAAACATCACCACAAACTTTATAACAACACAGAACAGTAACACTAACATCCACACAGCTTGTGGCTTGTGAGTGTGGCCCGTGGCATCTTTGCTTTTCCATTTCGTTATATAATACGAGAGAGAAAGGTTAGATATGACTCAGCAATGTAATTTTCTTACGTTTCAAGAAACCATATGCATATATAAGGGTCTTATCAATGTGTTATTTCTGTGACTAGAGCTTGGCATTGTCGTAGATTCACTCGATTTTTTCTTTTACTTTTCACTTTTGGCCATCCATTCATGCGACAACACAGCCACCTGCTGCGTGCCATGTTTCGCAATCATATATTTATAATTCAAATTATATTTGATACAACTTTGTATGGCTATAAGAAACTAAAATATCCAAATCAAAGCCTCTAGTAAGGATATTAATGGAATTTTAAAATGCCTCAAACTTTGGACCTGGTGACCCACTCCACTCCACTCCAACTCAACTGCTACTCACAACCCACTCTTACTCTTTTACTAACTTTAGGCAGTTTAGTGAGCAGCAGCAGTGGCAGTCAAATTTTGACCCAACTCGCCCATAGGAAAGTTGTGACCGAAAATTGCCGTTCGCGTTTTGGGGGGTTCAATTAAAGATGCATAACTTCGTTATAAAGAGGAATATCGCAGATATTTTGATATCATTATTTTCGTCTTTCAATTTCCTTTTAAATGGTGCCAATTAAGGAAAAATCCATTGATAACTCCAGAAGTTATATGAAGTTAAAATTTGGCAATTTTCAAATGCATTTATTTTTTTATTTACCGCGTGTGTTTTTAAAATTTAAACGCTTGTTTTTAGAATAACATCTAAACTTTATTCATGCCAAATTTCAGGGCTCTATATCGATGCGCAGACACCTTTTAACTCTGCGCCGAAATGCCTTGTTTACATTATCTTCTCATCATGGCTGCCGGACGATATCGATATTCATATCGATATTTTAAACTTAGTTATGTATTATGTTAAATTTAGTCCATAATATTTTCAGTACTATTATTTGCTATGTTTTATTTTTGAATACATACTTTCCATCTTTATTTATAGGCTTTTTATAGTTTTTGTTTTAAAAGTTTGTATATTTCTTCTCTTTGTGAATCCGATATTAATAATATCGATATTTTAAAAATACCAATTGCTTTAATTTAATTTTATTTTTCTTTGCCATCAAGTCATCAAGTTTCTTTCCCATATGTTTAGATATGTTTATCATTTGTATCCATATTCTAAAGGCCTTAGCCTTAAGAATTATTATGGTAAGAAGTTCTATTAGTTTTGACACCCCCATATATTGAGAGAGAAGGGGGGAGGGGGTGGGGGGATAAAATTATATTAATTGTCAGTTCAAATGATGTAATAGCAATAAACCCAAAGTGGTTCAGCAGAATTTTTTTAAAGTATTAAAAGCCAGAACTTTCCTTCTAATTAGGTATAATAGGGAATCTGTTTCAATTTATTTGAACTTTTTCAATCTACCATTTTATTTATATGCAATTAAATTGCCATAGGTAAAAATAAACTCATTATGACATTACACAACATGTTTATATCTTTTCATTTAAATACTCTCAAACCCTTTTTTATTCTCTATGTATTAATTAGAAGAGGGGAATTATTTGCAATTGTTTCAATGAGATATTGGGGATAAATCCAAAAGTGATAGAGCAAATTGTTTCTTACGTCTAGCCGAGTTTTTGATTATGTAACATTTGCGTCATATTATGTAATAATGTGTTAATTTGAAATGTTTATCTTCCTCTTTATTAATGTAAATGCATTGTCCTCGATAAGACGAACATTTTGGTATACAATATATTATAAGAACTCCATATTGACTGTTTTAAACCATTTTTTATTAACATCACGCGATTTCGGTCACAACTTTGCAATGGTAATTTTGGGGTAAAAATCGGTCTGAAATTTCAGACTTTGAACTGCCGTAACTACATTTCTAATCAAGATACAAACAAAATTCAAACTGTTTTGTAATCTGTGTTGCCAGCTCTTTCATATGACATTGGTTTCAAGTGTGTGAGGTACATTTAGAATTTCTATTAAACTCCCTACTAACTTACTCTTCCTATTACTACTCTTGACTTAACTCACATTTCCACCTCGCCATCATCTCAAAAGTAAAAGAGTACAGTCTTGTACTAACAGTCACTAACTTTTAATTCAAAATTAATGGCATTTCTGAGACTGACCTAACCTCACCTCCACTCATCATATGAATGTCATATTATTCTTTGCACAAGAAGCAAATAAAATTTGAATTATTTGGAAAGATAGACAATGAAGACGGTCATTCTCTCCCCCACCTCCCCCTGCCTTTAAAAAAATAATTCGTTGTTACGGAGATAAAAAGTATAAAATATAAAAGATTATGGAAGTGTCAAAATTGGCCAATTTGGCTAGGGGGACCAAGATTTTGGTCTCCCTCGTCATATTGGTCGATTTTGGCTAGGGAGACCAATATCTTGGTCTCCCTAGCCAAAGTGGCTCGTTTTGGCTAGGGAGACCAAGATTTTGGTCTTGACGTAAAACTGTATTTTCGTTTATAGAACTTTTTTTTTTATGTTGAAGAGGCGAGTTTTTTCTTCTATTTATTTATTGCTTGCCTGTTTTTGTTGTTGCTGTTTTTGCTTTTATTATTTAAGGGGAGGGGGGGGGGGTGGCTCTTTATAGTCACGCCAAAAAATGTCAGAAAAGAGATTGCAAGTTATCGGCCGGTCGCCCACACAAATTTTTTTTTTTTAAAACAATATTTATAGATTTTTGCTAGGTTAACGGTGTATTCATTTGTAGAACTGTTCCTTCATGTTGTGGATTGGTTGTTTTTTTTTGTTTTTTTTTTTAAATTTTATTTATTTATTTATTTTTATTTATTTTTATATATTGGTTTGTTTGTTTTTTGGCCTTGTAGCTAACATTATTATCATACCCCCCCCCCCCCATACGATATTTATTTTTGTACTCTTCATTTTTAAATTCCTTTTGGCAAGATAGACCGTGATTTTGGCCTCCCAAGTAAAGCCGTGTTTTCATTTATGGAATTATCGGTGGCTTTTTCTGTTTTGATCTCGTATCACAGTCTCCCTTGCACCCAACATCTCGGTTGTTTGTGGATCGCCCCCCCCCCTGTCCACCACTAGCAGTTTATTATTTTCTCTCCGTGTCTAAAGAGGGCTCCGCATGCATTGTTATCTAATATTAAATAACAAGACTGATTTTCGTAATATCGTGATTTTTATATAACTTTGGTATTATAACGTACTGTAATTATATCAAGGTTTTGTTCTTGTTGCTCGTGTTCGAATATCTCTGATTTCCATTTCGTATTAAAATAGCGTCGCAATTTTTTCCGTTTAAAGAAAATTCTCTCACCATAATATTTGGTCCCGCGGTTTTACGCATTTTAAAAATGAAAAATATTCATTAAGGTTAGGTGAATATGCATTTTAAAAAAAAGAAAAGAAAAAAATATGCAGGCTTCAATAATATAAAATAAACAATTCAGAATCAACGTACAACTAAATTCTGTGAACAGAGAAAAATCCCCCCACCCCCACCCATCTTTCTTTCTTCTTTTTTTCTCTTCATTGACTTTTAAGGGAAAAGCCTCTTCTCAAACGAACTTATCTCAGACTCAGTCTCAGATCCAACGAACCAAGGTGTTTGGCGCAGTGGAGACCATGATACGTATCAAAGAGAAAAAGCCGCCGCATTTGGATGGTGTTTTTAAAACTATCCTCTTTTCTTCCTTTTTACTTTTTATCGACACTAATGCGACATAAATGTGTTGCAAGCGCCATAAAACTCTTTACAAACAAAAGCTTTGTATTCGTCGTTGTACTGCATTGTACTCAACAACAAGTACTTCCCCCCCCCCCCCCCAAAAAAGTAACCGGATTTTTGGAACTACATAGAGAAAATTGAAGAACAAAAAGAAAATTCAAATTCAAATACTTTTTGTGTTGGGCGGCTGATAACTCTCTCTTTCTCTCTCTCTCTCTCTCTCTCTCTCTCTCTCTCTCTCTCTCTCTCTCTCTCTCTCTCTCTCTCTCTCTCTCTCTCTCTCTCTCTCTCTCTCTCTCACCTTTACCTACACACGCACATACACAAAAAGTAACTTCCTTGTTGTCTGTTGCGCAGAGGTCACCACATTTATTGGGCTAAATGGGTGTGTGAGTAAGAGCTGAGAAATATGTTTTGGAAGCGATTCATCAGATAGGCAATATTGCCCCAAAAGCAGGATTTAATTGGTATACAGATTTTTTAGGAGGTAAAATTTAGCCAATAAAGTTGCAGATAAAAACTGCTGAAGATATGGCTATTTCTCAGAAATAAATTTGTATCTGCAAATCGAACTACTTTGCATCACCTGTAAAGTATTTTGAAATGGCAATTCATATATGCATCATGCGGTGATACAGGGAAATTTTAAAAGGTTTTTGTTAGCTGCCTGTGTGTTGTTTGGGCATTGTGACTAAATGGCCAATATTTGTATAATATATGATAAACATTTTTTTATTTAACTAGTAAAAAGCCCGCAATTTCGCGGGGAAAGAACTATTTTTATTCGATATTGTATCCACCATCATTTAATGAGGGCAGATTGGTAAACAACGTTGTCTGTGTAACTTGGTACATCCTCTGTTGATTTTTCTGTTTGGCCCAACATGAAGTGTAAGCCACTATAGCCTCTGACCGTCACACAGCAACATACAGTTGTACTTGTGTGAAAACAGGTTGTGGTAACAAAATCAACTGCGAAAATAAACCTGAAGTAGCAGACTTGAGCAGAGTTGAAAGACAATCCTGGGGCTTTCCGAAAGCTCATACAAAGGGAAACAACTCAAATAATATTCCCTCAACTAACCCCAAGAAAAAATAAAACCTAGTACCTTTAACTAACCCTAATAGTAATAGGAAAAACAAACACCCTAGCACCTTTGCTAAGACTTATGGCTAACCCTAATTTTAAAAAATCCTCGGACTGCTTTGCTCTACTTTTCAATACTTCACAAATCAAAATGATGGTCGAGAATCAAAACAATAGTTAAATTAGGAAATTTTAAACTTTCACAAATCTATCAAGGTTTGTTCTAGAGTTTTAAAAATGTTTCTATATGATGACAAATTGAATAAATAAACGCCTGACAAAAGATCAACGGTGAATGAAACACCACAGATGACTTCCTGCTGCTGTCATTAATGATTTATACTTATACCGACATCCCTTATTTATTATTTTTTGTATTATTTTAAATTCCATTGTATTTATTTTCCAACAACAGTCTACACATTTTTATTTTTCATTTTCTAAACTGCATTGCACAGTACCTCCCCGCCTCCCCTCTTTTCACTTAATTAATTGTGCACCTTTAAGAAATATCTAGTATTCTATTTTAATTCGTGCTTCCTTACAAAGGAGCATACTATTTCCTGCCAACCAATGTTTTGTTTATTCATCTTAACTACACCACTACCACATTATCTCATTCATCTGTGGTGTTTCATTCATCCTGTTTTGTTGATAAAGTGAAAACCCCAAACGTTCATTTGATCTGATTAAATTGAAGCTTACGTTCAATTTCACATTATTATATATTTCTTCGAGCTATGAGCTTAGGTGAAAATACAAATTGAAAGAATACTGGGGATGTAGGAGCTTTCGAAATGTCTCCCTTTACTTAACTTATGGAAAAACAAACACCCTAGCACCTTTACTAAGACTTGTGACTAACCCTAATAGAGAAAAAAAATCCTCCGATCTCGAGCTAACCCTAATAGAAAAAATGATGACAAATTGATTCAATAAACGCCTGACAAAAGATCAACGGTGAAAATACAAATTTAAAGAAACTGCGGATGTAGGAGTTTTCGGAATGTCTCCCCTTTACTTAACTTATGGAAAAACAAACACCCTAGCACCTTTACTAAGACTTATGACTAACCCTAATAGAGAAAAAAAATCCTCCGATCTCGAGCTAACCCTAATAGAAAAAAAAAACTCTCGGACTACTTTGCACTACCTTTCAATACTTCACAAATCAAAATGGCGGCCGAAAATCAAAACAATGCTCAAATTAGGAAATTTTAAACTTTCACAGATCTATCAAGGTTTGTTCTAGAGTTTTTAAAATGCTCTATATGATGACAAATTGAATAAATAAAAGTCTGACAAAAGGTCAACGGTGAAAATACAAATTGAGATAATACTGGGGATGTAGGAGCTTTCGGAATGTCTCCCCTTTACTTAACTTATGGAAAAACAAACATCCTAGCACCTTTACTAAGACTTATAACTAACCCTAATAGAAAAAAAATATCTTCCGATCTCGAGCTAACCCTAATAGAAAAAATGATGACAAATTGATTCAATAAACGCCTGACAAAAGATCAACGGTGAAAATACAAATTTAAAGAAACTGCGGATGTAGGAGTTTTCGGAATGTCTCCCCTTTACTTAACTTATGGAAAAACAAACACCCTAGCACCTTTACTAAGACTTATGACTAACCCTAATAGAAAAAAATCCTTCGATCTCAAGCTAACCCTAATAGTAAAAAAGACCATCGGACTGCTTTGCACTACCTTTCAATATTTCACAAATCAAAATGGCTGCCAAAAATCAAAACAATGGTCAAATTCCATCTGTCAACTTTTGGTTGTTCTTCCTGTCGTAAAAACACCAAACTGACAACGTTTTAGAGTGATGAAATTGGTTGATTTTGAGAGTGTTAGTGTCGTCAGTACGTATTTTATGATATTTGTGTGACTCAACGAACCACCAAACTGACTTTAAATTATAAAAGGAAATCAAGTTATCTGTTTATCTCTCATTAGAAAATACATTTCTAATTTTCAAATCATTCAGTAGAGTTGTGCGCCGTACAGTTGTTTTTATTGACTCAAATATGCTATATTTTTTTAAAAGAAAGGATGGTACAAACACTGGGGATTTTACTGATGATAATAACAAATTACAAAAAGAAAATAAATGTCTGACTAAAGTAAGATTCATTAAGTCTGTTTGGTAATCATGTGCTTACCATCTTTTTTCTGCTCTCATTTGTGAAAAGTTACTCTCATACAGTTTTCCTCTTCATTTGGGGACTCACAGTTGAGTGAGGGGAGCACCATCAGCGATGGGCGTATATTCAAAGACTGAGGAATTTGGCCCTTTGAAGTGCATTGTGCAGCCTTACTAGTGTTTGGACATGTCCAGGATTCACTATTTCCAGAATTTAAATAACTCAAAGCACTTTGCACACATTACATGGATATAGCACAATATAAAGATTTGCACTGGAATTTATTTTATTTTTTTATTTTCACAGTACAGAAATTTACTTCTGATCATCATCATGTCAAAGCTGAAATGGATATGATGGAGACAGACAATCTTAGTCGGAATCGGAGTGTGGGTCAGGGAGATGGGTCCCCAAGGGCCCCCTCGCCTCGACCCATGAGACAGCTGGAATTCAACCAGGTAAGGGACATTTTAGGCTAGATGGAATATTGCTTGATGGCAAAATATCTAGGTAAACTTAAATCAACTGGGGGAAAAATGTTTATGGGTAAAGGTAATTTATAAGAGACAGTTTTTTTCTCTGTGGAATACTTACAAGCATTCATTGTTTGATATGATGAGACACTTTTAAAAGTGTATTTTAAAGATATTTTGATTTGATGTGCTACCATCTTTATACAATAAATGAAAGGTTTATGAAAAATATCAAGTATTCATCTACAGTGATGCCAAAACTCTGGTTTCACCGGAAAAAAATCCGGTCTAGAGCAAAAAATTATAGGTTACGGGCAACTTCTGTCAAATTCTGGTGAGGTCATTTTGGTCCACCATCACATCATCATCATTGCGGATTGCTTACAAACTTGCCTGTTACTGTTTAAAGTGCATCCATAGCACTGCTTCCAAATACTTGTCTTCTTTCTTTCTACAATCCGAATCACTCTCTCTGATCATCTACTTTCCTGTACTAGAAGCATTTGATTCCTAAGTCGAATTTTTCATAACATGCTTTCGCATATTCTGCTCCCTCTGTGTGGAATGCTCTTTCAGCAGACACTAGACACCGTATTTCTCTGTCCTCCTTTAAAGGCTCTTTGAAGACAAGAGTATTTCCTTTCAGTTTTCTTTGAGCGATTTTATTGATTTTGTTGAATGATATATATGAACGCATGTGCATATATAAGCGCTTTCGAGCACTGTTGGTGGAAAGGGGCGCTATAGAAATTACACATTATTATTATTATTATTATTATTATTATTATTATTATTATTATTATTATTATTATTATTATTATTATTATTATTATTATTATTATTATTATTAATATTATTTTTGTTACCACCACTAGTACAACCACCACCACCACATCATCATCACTACCACAACTACTACAATCACCACAAACACATCATCACTACCACTACAACAGCAACCAATACCACCACTACCAACACGTCATCACTACTGCTACTACTACAACAACCACCACATCATTATCACTACTACCACCCCCACTACAACCACCACCATTGGGTTTTGTATTTTGGAGCTTTACTTCATTTGAAATAAAGGGACTTTGGATGGGATGGTATTTGGCATTGTGTTTACTTATTGTATAGTTCTTATCAGCTATCAGTTTAGAATTATAGGATATATAAACACAATGCCAAATACTCCCAATTTTCATGTCTGCAGAAATTCCTCTTTCGGCATTGAAATTCCTCCGAGTCGTATCTGAAATTCCTCTGGCCAAATTTTAAGTTGGCATCTCTGCATCTATCAAATACAGTGAGCCAGGAAAGTCTTGGATGCGCATTTCAATTGATATTTACTTGTCTTAGCTTACATTTATTTAAAACCTCATATATCTTCAAATCTGGTCACGTTACTTTCTCTTTCGATCAAACATTTTAGTATTAGGGGAATGCGTTTGTCAGAGATTCTGTCCCTTAATTGTGTCCAACACAAGGAACACTATTATTAAGTAGATAACACCTGTAAACATTAGTTTTTGGGACTGGATGGTGACTAAGAGAAAACAAACTCACAAAAGCACACACTTCATATAACTGAGATACCAGACCTGTATGGATAGTTATTTGTAATTATTATTTGGTCACTAATCAAGGACTAAATATAGTTGCAAATGCACTCACTCAGTGAACCAACATTTGTAATTTATCCTCTTTGATGTTGACTGTTTGGAATCAAATATATAATATTAGCATCCACTGTTATGTCTTAACTTGTAATGATGTCACACTATGTTATTTTCTTATTTTGGTTTTTAAAAAATTAGAATTTCAAATTTTCCTCCAGGCCATGTCTGACTTCCGGCACATGTTCCCTGAGACAGACGAGGAAGTAATTGAAGCTGTGTTGAGAGCTAATAGTGGTATGGTGGATGCTACCATTGATCAGCTCTTGACCATGAACATTGATGCTGAATTTGGGAAGGAAGATGAAGATGATTTGCCAGACCATATACTCATGTCCATGGAGCAGGAAGTCATGGCACAACAACAGATGCAGTCAGGAGCTTCAGGAGTCAGTCGAGATAGAGATAACATGAGCAAGAGTTCAAGGGTTAAGAGTTATTTCTCTCTTTTACCATGCTTGTCAAAATGTATATGATCAATTTGGTGACAAAAACGAACATTCTTTCGTGTGTTAGGTAGTGAATATTCATTGTTTCAGTCAAATTGAGTGTGAATGTGCACTTGTGATTGGAGGTGATTGATATTGGTAGAATGCTAATACAAAATGACAATTTTCAGTGGATGAAAAGGAAAATTGGATCTATCTAGCCTTCTTAACAAATGACTGAAATGTCGTGAAGAGCACGGAAACAATGACACAAGAGATGTGGTCTTTTAAAATTTTATTGTTTTATATATCTGACAATTTTTTTTGTTTTTTTTTAAAGTGTGTTAATAGAATTGTTTTGATTATTTATAATTTACAAATATTATATCAACTATTATGTAATTACCTGACGTGAATTTTTACCAGTCATTTTGCAAAAAGCATTCACTTATCAGCATACTTTAGTACAAATTTTTTTCCCATTCATCACGTAACTTAGCATTTGATGTTTTTAAGGCTTAAATATATACATTTTGACAACATTGTTATTTTTCTCTTATACTGCTTGATGATTCATCCAAAATAGAGCCTATTTTTGCCCGCCTCCATCTTGCATAATAATGGGGTTGCAAGTCTCCATGGATGGTAGCTCAAGCGTAGTGTCCATTTTCTTGTTTAGTGTATTATATTGCCAAACTGCATTTGTCTTGTCATTTGTTCTGTAATGTCCTCCAGCCCAACTGCCTTTGTGCTGCTGTGGCACTTCATCACAAACCTTACTATAACTTATACTTCTGAACTTATTTAGACAAAGTGAGCCAAGTCCTGTCCCTTTAGGCACTCTTGGTTGGAAGTGTCTCTACTTGTTTCACTTACCTATCTAATCTAAAACTACTGTTTTTTTTCTTTTCCAAAACCAATCTTCAACACATTTGAGCGATTTCTGTCTTTTGGTACAGTTCAATCTCTATTTATGTCCATTGTTTGGGGTGTTATCTTGTAGGTTAATGTGTTCTGTTTTTTGTTTGTTTTTGGATTTTAAGGAATATTCTGTTTGGCATAATGTTCTCCAGCGTCTGTTTAAAAAATATATTTTTAGTTTTTATGTAAGTTTCTCCAGAGTAGTCTCTCTACTGAAGCTACTATATCCTCATTAAGATTTGAACAAATCATCATTTTTACAATGTTGATACAAAAAAAATTTGAGTAGGGCTTGCACTTGGTTTTAATGTTTTGCATTTGTTTACTTCCACAGAAAGCTTTAGAGGCCTTTTCATCATCAAGACAAGACAGTGAAGATTGTCCTCCATCTTATACTGAAGCTGTTCAGTCCCATTTGTCTCACCACTACCCACGTGGTAGTAATGGTGGAAGCAGTGGCAGTCGCCGACATAAACACTCCTCCTCAACTCCTTCATCATCGGCACTGCCTTCATCTATAGCAGGGTGTTACAACAATGGTGGTGTTGGTAGCAGCACCAATAATGGTATCATCAGCTCGGGTAACAATGCTGCTTCAGGTAGTAGGATTGGTAGTGGTGGTCACCACCACCACAATCGACTACCAAGGCATGGAATGCAACATTTACTAGATCTTGGCCCAGATTCGGCCCCCAATGCTAATTTAGCATCCTCAGGTAAAGTCTCTCCCCCAGTCGGAGGTAATGTTGATACTACTGCACTACCTCAAGCAAGTGTTGGACATCTGTCTTCAAGTCGAAATCAACATAGTCGTCACCATCATCATCACCACCATCATCACCATCACAGTAGTCGGTCTTCCAATCATCATAGCAGTCGACGGATAAGAACAGATAATTCCGACAATTTGTCTCCTCATCACAAATCATCTTCTTCCTCTCGTCCAGGACGCAATCTTCTAGCCGCTATGTCTGCCTCTCATCATAGCTCGCCCTCTTACACCCTCCACGAATTAACATCAGAGGAATTTGGGTTTGTTAGACCGCAGAGGAAAGAAGCTTCATTTGATAGTCTGGATTCATCAAGGAGGGAGAAAAGTCCTTCTCATCACTGGCAGTCTGGTAGTAGCAGAGAAGTAAGTTTTGAGTTAAATTACAATGATCTCTGTTTATAAGCACAGTCCTCAGAAATTATGCAGAGTGTGCTTATACTTATAACTTGATTCTAATTTTATTTTATTTATTTATTTATTTTTTACACTGTTAATGTCTAGTCTACAATTACAAGCTAAATATCTTTTCCTTCTGAATTGCCAGCTTTAAGCGCTGGTTTGAGAAAATGTTTGTTGAAAAGTGTCTGGTTTATTTATGTCTCAAGGTGATTGGATTTGTACGATTTGGATAAGGTAATTTTAAAGTGTATGAAGTTATTAGTCAAAGTGTGCAAGCCTTGCAGTCAATATGTTTGGTTTTGTTTATTCATTGCCTGAACTTTAAATTATTTTAAGACTTAAGTTTTTTAAAGAACTACATGGTTTCGAACCAAAATTTTAAATATTAGAGTTTTAAAAAAATTTAATTAAAATTGAGCTTTATATAGCGCAATATCCACTGAAATGTGCTCAAAGCGCTTTACAAGGGGTCCCTGGTCAACAGCAACATTTAACATGTAGGATGGGACATGACGCCTGTTAGGCGATATTACAATTTTTCGGACAAAGACAACGCTGTTAACGGCCAGGTACTCATTTTACACTTGAGTACGGTGAGAGAATGTGAGTAAAGAGCCTTTTCCAAGGGCTCAACTATGCACCGAGCACGAGGCTCGAACCCAGGACCTTCCGATCCGAAAGCGAGTGTCTTACCACTAGACCACATAGTCATAGCCGCACAAGAGTTAACAACTAATACTTTATTAAGCATCTTTAAATTAAAAAATACACACATTTTATACACATTCTATTTTATACCATCTCTAATTTTGATCACCTCACCTCACCTAATCTCATTCTCCTGACCAAGGTGGTCGTAGAGGAGATTTGAGAGATGATTATAAGTAATCGCATACGCTATCTGAGCATGTGCCAGAAGCTGGACTCCAAAAGTGTGTCATTTTATTTTTGAAGAAGACAGCAATTAAGTCTTCTCTCTATCTTTAACTTTAAATCTGGTTTGTAATTTTAGCAATGGGTCAAAAGTATTAGATTTATAACAACTTATGATCTCCATACTTCATATCTCTTCACAGATTGGATTAATAAAAAGTTTTAATTTCTCAAAAGCAAATTACGTTTTGAATCATTATAAGTCAGACAGATGTGCAAGCCATAGAAGAAAAGAGGAAGCTTTTATATAGCATTATATCCACTACAGTTAGTGTGTGCTCAAAGCTCATTACAAGAGATCCCAAGCCAACATCAATACTAAATTTGCTGGTCGAGACATGACACTTGTAATTTATAATTTTTTAATGTCTATCACTTTTTCTTTTTTTTTTTTTGAAAGAGACAATGTTATTACTGGTCAGGTTATCACTTTACACCTTAGTTCTTTCCCAAGGACTCAAGTTCAGGACGTACAGTCACAAACTGAGCATCATACCACTAGTCTAAAAAGCCTGGTTCTGGCACAGAGTCATCTCAGACCTGCCATTTCTACCAATTTTACCAGAATGTTTTGATTTGAATTACTGGTTTTGAAGGGAATTTCTGATTTTCCTATTTTTTTAGTATCCATTTTGAATTTTAAACATTAGTTTTGACTTTTGTTTTGATTCCGATTTTTATACAATAAATGTTACCTATCATCAGCTCAGTGATTTTTGAGTGGTTACTATCCAGCCATCAATCACAAAATGTGTTCTGTTGAGGTCTTTGCATACAGAATTTCTTGGGTATATTTTAACTAACGGATCTCTGTATTACTCTCTATATTTATTTTTTGAAACGATGATAAGCTCGCTTTGAAACAAATTAATTGTTGTAATTAAGCTAAAAATACAACAAATGACTATCTTCACCATAGAATAAAAAAGTTCATAAGAATTGCAAGTGGCAAACTGTTGAGCATGTTATATTGTGATTTCACCCAAACTCCCTTTTTTTTTGTGTGAATACAATTTGATTTTAAAAAAATATAATAATATGTTGCATTTCTGGTCATTTCCAAAGTGAAATTGTATTTCTGTTTAATTAATGTGAACAATACAGACAAGTGTTGATTTCCTTTCCAATTCCAGTCATCTTCACTCAAACGTCCAGCTTTCAAAAATTGGAATCCGCCTATGCTGGGAACTCTTCCAGATGACTTCTTGAGAATAACACCTGCTATGAGCTCTACCAACACTCATCACAAACATGCTCCTCACCTTCATAGGTAAATGAATATGTATAAGTGACAGCGTTTCATCTGTAATCTTAGAGCGAAAAACAGAAGAGAAGCAAGACTTAGATGGAAATGACTTATTGAAGACACAAGATTTATTAATCATTTGTTAGGCAGTTTTACAATGCCACCAAATTATATTGCTGTAACTGGTGCTGCTCGAAGCTCGAAGAAATAAATGACAATGTGAAATTGTAAGCTTCAATTTGATATATCTGTTTTCGTATATTAAATTGAAGCTTACATTTAATTTCACATTGTTATTTACCAAATTATAATAGTTCATCGTTACACCTAAAAAAAAAAATACATGAGTATTTCTGAACTAATGAACAGAAGAGCACATCAGAAATAGCACAGTCAAACTATATGAAGTACTGGGTGGGGTTCTTACCTCCCACAGTGGGCAGGGAGGTACTTATTGTGTCTTCTATCCCCCTATATCTGTTTTCCAACTTGCATTTTGTCTTTGTCATGGAATGAGATTGCTTGGTTTTGTTCAGGCCCTGGTCGGAGTCCTTGGCTGGGAGGGAAACAGTCAAATGCATAGTTATTGTTTTGGGAGATGATATTTTTTTCCTTGTAAATCATCTCTCTGTTATGTATTATTATATTTGTTATAATTTATAATGTAAGCATTTGGGTGTATTCCTCTTAGTGGGGGCCGTGCTTGTGTTCAGACGAGACTTATTGGTGATCTCAAACTAAGTACATTGATGGTATGCTCTTGGAATCTACATCTGATCCCTATTTTATCCCAGTTCCCCTTTGTCTTACTTTTTCTTGGCTGCTTTGATTGTAATTCTAGAACTTTTTACTATCCCATTTTCTTCCTTTTTACTGGCGTTGATATAACCTATTGTGTTGCAAACGCCGTAAAACCCTTAAAAATAAAAACAAACTATATGAAGTAAAGTTGATACACATTAAATAAGAATTTCACAAAAGAAATATGAATGTTGTATATCTGAAGTCTGCAATTTTAAACAAGTACTCAGTCATGCGTAACATATTTTTAGTCCTTGTTTTAATCTCATTTTCATAAATTAGACACTTTTCTCTTTATGGAAAACCACTTTACATAACATAACATAACATAACATGTGGTATAGGGCAAAATAGGATAAGATCCTTTGAATGCCCTTAATATTAATTAGTAATGCCATAAATCTATTGATTAAATATTACAATAACGATACACGTGGTAAAGATAGTATTTCAACTTAAATGTACTCATGTGGTGTACAAACATATATCTTTAACCGTGACATGCAAAGCGCACACACAACCACACACACACACACACACACACACACACACATACATACACACGCGTATAGAAGATAACCATAATAATATAATAATGCATAATATATACATACAAGATTGAAAGCCATGTCAACAGCAGAGCAAACAAGTATTATTCGTCATATATAAATCTCCCATCATATAATTCCCTGTCTACTAACACCTTGAAATAATCCATAGATTTTGCATTCTTTGTTTCAAATTTCAAACTGTTCCATTTCTGAACAATACGAATACCGAACCAGTTTTGTCTTATGTTTGTTTTGCATCTAGAGACAAAAATCTTAAACTTGTCCCCTCTAGTAAAAGTAATATTAGAATATGAAAAAAAATCAGAAAAGTCTATCCTATCCAGACCATGTACCAATCTATAAACCTGAATTAAATCCCCACGAATTCTTCTATATTTCAAACTGGGTAAGTCAAGAAATTCTAACCTTTCCTTATAAGATAAATACTGTATTGTATAAATTTTTTTGGTAGCTCTCCTCTGTACACTTTCAATACTAATAGATTGTCTTTTATATAATGGGCTCCAGATGCAATTTCCGTATTCTAGAATTGGTCGAACGAGCGATTTATACAAATATAAAAATGTGGTTTTATCAAGACTTATAAAGGTTCTATATATTATTCCCATCATTTTGTTTGCACGGCTTACACAATTATCAATATGTAAATCAAAATTCAAATGTGAATCAAAAGTAACTCCCACATCCTTTTCATAAGGCACAACGGAAAGTAGATTTGACATAGAAGTATCGGTAAAATAATTATGACATGGATTATTTTTTCCTATATGTAATACTTTACATTTCGAAACATTAAAATCCAAATGCCATGTTGTAGACCATTTGAAAAGTGAAAATATATCATTTTGTAGAATGTTATGATGTTCAGTTGTACTATAGATCTTTGTATCGTCTGCAAACAGTTTGCAGGCTGAATTTATGCCACATGGTAAATCATTTATATATAAAAGAAATAAAAGTGGTCCCAATACGCTTCCTTGGGGTACACCGCTAATTACATTCTTAAAATCCGACCCCACACCATTGACAATGACCCTTTGTATTCGATTATTAAGAAAGTCTTTCCCTTACAAATATTTATAACATGTCTACACTATCTATATCTTGTGCGAAGAGCAAAGCACTTTCTTGCTTACAGTTCAATACTCTCTGGTGTATTTCTAGATTGTCTTTTAATGGGCTCTCCTGACCTTCCATGATGGATAGGCCTTACTTTTTCTTGGGTGCTTTAATTGTATTTCTAGAATTTTTAGACTGTCCCATTTTTTTCCCCTTTTTACTGGTGCTGATATGACCTAAACGTGTTGCAAACGTTGTAATACTCTTTTTTTTAAATATCTGTGTGAATGTCAAATTTGACGTATTGATTGAAGTTGAAGGCAACAAGTCCTCTTTGGGTCATAATATAAGTATAAATCAAGTGAGATCAAATTTGCACAGAAATTCTACCTGCATGATATAGATAATGGAAGACCATTCTACATAATTCCACCTGCATTATAAACAATGGAAGGAACATTGATCATAGTGAAATGTGCATCTGTGCTTAATAATGTGCCATAATGTGCCATATATTTTTCATATATTTTATTTTATTTATTCATTTCCTTACAAGAGGTCATCTTGAATTTCACGCTATGCTTATTTTATTAAATATTATTTTACAGAGCAATGTCGGCAATAGGACCAGAGAGGCCATCAAGATTTATGACAACTTCTGGTGGTGCAGACATACACGGAAGTCAAGGATCGAATGCTAGGATGGACAGCCAAATGACATCATCATTTAGACACACAGGCAGGTCCAACCCTAACAAACCCCATCGGTCACTGTCATTTGCTGGTCATTCATCCAGTCATACCCCATCACATCAGAGGTCAGAGTTGCCAAAAAGAGCGTTGACACAACTACACCCTGCTGCTGTGAGTTATTAATATTACATATATATTTTTATAAATCAACCTAAACACCATGTGTCTGGTTATTTGGGGCTTTTAATTCGTCCTCCGTTTAACTAATAAGGTTAAACACAGATTTGCTTTTTTAATTGAGTCAGTAGAAAAAAGTTATGAAAAATAGAAAAAAATATGTTTTATTAACACTTTTATCCTAGACATGATGCCTTATTTTATTATATTTTGTTATTCAACACAAAAAGATTGTTTTTTTTTTTTTCCAAAACTTATGTCATGTTATACTTTTCAACCTGAACTGCAGGGAGCTCTTGCTTTCTTTTCTATTTTTTTCAATATTTTGTCTCAGTCAATATTCCTGTTTGTCCGTATGTTATTTTGCATTTTTATTTTCCTCTTGTAAATAATATCAAAATTTTTGTATGAATTTAAAAACTATATGCAAGAGAATCACATGTGCTGGTAAACAAAAGTTAAAATCGTAATTGTTGTTTTGTCTTTGGTTTCATAGGCTCTGAATTACCTAAAAGTGTTTTTTGTATCTTACTTTATTCAATTTGCTTTTGTTTTTTTGTTTTTTTTAATGAAATAACTATGAGTCCCACTTTTTAGCCATAATTTTCTTTTTACAGAACTTGGCTCAACATGAGCTTCGCTCTGACATTCTCCAGGAAAGAATGAAGGAGAATGAGCGTCGCCGCCACATAGCAGCTAGCAGTGGTCTTGATCCTGAGTTGACTCAGTACTTAGAGGATGAACGACTAGCTATCATGTTGCAGAACTCTGAATTCTTACAAACACTGAGGGGTGACAGAAGCTTTATGATGTCTTTGGAGCAAGGTCAGACGTGATTCTGAGAACTTTTTTTTTTATTATTATTCTATTCCAATTCCTTGACACTTGTTGTCTTTTATCTGACATGTTCAATTTAATTGAAATTGAAATGCATTGAATTGTTGTACAAAGCAAACTATATCTATCTAAACAAATTAATGGAGTATTATACCATTTAAAAAAGAATTTGGTTCTCTCAAACAGATCGCCTAACTTAGAAACAAACTGGTCTGGTTTAAATCTTTGTTCAGTGTGCATTCTTTCCAGCTTGCTTATTCAGCTCTGTTTAGGTCAGTGGCTTAAAGTAAATAATATCTTTAAGAAATACTTTATGGTAGACTAGGGTCCTATCAAAAGGTCAGGGAGCAAAACATGTTTATATCCATTACACTCTACGGTATTAGAAACTATGAGCCTCTTGGCTGTTAAAAGATAATGTTAAACATGTAGTATATCTTTCCCATGTTGTGTGTTCTCTTGAAGAAAATTTTTCTATACCAAGATGCTTTACTGAGAAATAACATTGGTTCTTTAAAAAAATTTTTAAAGAGTTTCCGTTTTTTCTACTGGGTGTTTATTTTTATTACTACCCGAAAAAGAATTGAAATAGCTTTTTAAAAAACTAGAAAGGATAAAAAAAAAACATCTAGTTTTCTGCATAGTTTTTCATCACAATTCGAGGGGTTTTTTTTGTGGTGAAAATTTCAGGAAGATGTATAAGCCATTACAATACAGTTACAAAAATTGGAAGAAATATAAAATCGCATCAAAAAATTGTGTTAGTCAAATTTGCCTCTTTATTTACAAAATGCGTGACAGAATTCTAACGAATTATAGCATCTTCCTGAAATTTTCACGACAATAAACTTGAACAGTGGTGGAACACTATACAAAAACTAGATGTTTCTATCTTTTCTAGTTTTTAAGCTATTTCAATTCTTTTTCAGTTAGTAAATAAAAAACACCCTGTCTATCCTACTTTTTGTTTCCTCACCCCCAACCTGCTTCACACAAACATTTATTTCAGATCACTCTGGGCAAGAGTTTGAAGAACCACCAGTTACTATACCTGAATTGACCGCCACAGAATCCACTATGGTGCCGTCTGTCAACCCAACTGGTCTGGGGTCTGATGAAGAGGGTTAGTATAGTTTTCTTTTTTTCTTTTAAATTAAAATGTCCAATTTTTTTCAATTTGTTTCGTTTTTTTCAGTGTTTTATTTATTTTGTTTTTTTGTTTTGTTTGTTGGTTTAAAATTTAAATTCTTTTCCCAAACCTTTTATTATTAAAGATAACATGTTTAAATGTTTTTCTCTCCTTGAAATATTGGTATTCTAATACTAATCTGTTATTAAAATGAAGATACTGAGATGTATTACAAACACATGTATGTTTTTACTCCAAAGAACTAACTGGGGCTGTGTCTTAAAGTAAAAGTCATTTTCGTTATGGCAATGTGGCATCAAAAATAAAGTTATTTTGGGAATATTTTAAAAAGCCAACTTTAAGAAGATTTAGTATTTATTATTTTATTTCTGTGAAATGGTAGGGAATAATCCAAAAACCGAGGCCCTGGCCTGGCACCAAAATTATAGATGGGACAGCTTCTTGCTTTTCTAAAGTGTCGAAAAAGTGTAGGCAAAGTTCCAACTTTCCACCCTGTGATAAATAGTCATTTCTTGGAAATCTCATAAATTAGAAAAAACAGTAAGAATGTAGAAAGACGATTAATGACAATGTCATTTTTCATCTTTATAGCATGTGCATAGTTTTCCCATATGGCCTGACACATTTTTTTTTTTTTTTTTTAATAGAGGGCTACGGGGATGAAGGCGGACAGACCCTTGAGGCTTTTCCTTTCAGTAAACAGTTACCTCCCCCTGCCAATAGTGAGGACATGGAATTGAGAAAGAAACTGAAACACATGGGAAAATGTAAGTCAAAGTTTGAAAAATAGTTTGATGGGGTTTTCTTTTGATTATCCCAGGCCCCAGGTTTTACAATTTCACACATGTGGGAAGCTCTGCCATACCTGCCTATTATTACAGACCGTCCGTAATTGTTACGGAAGTGTAAGGACAATTACGGACTTACAGAAATAGAAGAAATATTATTGATACAAATGGTCGCAACGCTAAATTAAAAAATAATAATTTTTTTTTCATTATTTACAGCATGCTACAATAAAAAATCTCAATGCCTCGTTGGCTGGCGACGAGTGACGTCTTCAACTCGACACGGAAACTTTACTCTCATCTGTAGACACAGTGCAGTGTCGAAAGTAGGCCATCAATAAGCATATTATTATCGCGGGTTCATTGGCAATGCCCAGTCGAGCCTAAGTAGTAGGCCTATATAACATGATAAGTTTATTTTACATATATAAAAGGGTGTATCTATCATTATATTTGTTTGCTTTAGTATTACTGACCATTAATTACTGATGAATTTTGTATTTCTTACTGAATTTGAAATTTTCAAGTAGGCAGGTATGCTCTGCAAAGAATCTCTATCACCACTTAATATCCTGTCTCTCGGATGATAATATTATTGGGTTGTTAGATGGAGTCAACTATAAGGTCAACACATGGGTGAGGAGAGTCAAACTGAAAATTTTGATTTGCAGAAAAAGGAAAAGTTTTGCCTATTATTTTATGAATACAGTTTGTTTTTGGCTATGTTATTAAAAAGAAAAATACTGTTGTTTTTTTTTTAATGCTTTATTTGTGATAAGTTAAAAAATAATTTTATTTAGATGGAAACACTATCCTCTCTAACAATCTGAAGCCAGTTATATTTAATGCTGTTAAATAATATGAAATGTGTACCTGTCGAGACTAACAATGATTTCATTTGTTATACTACACTGAAATCAGAGACATAGACTAAACATGCTTTCCAAGTCCGTGACAAATAATCTTACTCTATGCATGTGGACGAAGATGCAGAATGGTGTTTGTAAATGAGTCATGTCAAAATTCGATTATTAATTACAATTGCTAGACATGTGGTTTTATTGAAAACATTGATACACAGTCTTTGAACCAAAATCTCACCTTAGGTACCAGACAATTTATTTAAATTATGTCTCTTTTATATATTTGTTTACAAATAGCAGACTGTTAAAAGAAAAGGCAGGATATTAGAGGAGTGTTTTTTGATAAGGAAAATTCAGTAAGAAAACATTTGGAAAACATTGAAAATTGTCCCCGTTCCCAAGAAAGACAAGGTCTCTTGTATGAATGATCTCAGACCTATAGCCCTGACATCTATTGTTATGTAATGTTTCCATCGATTTGTACTGAAAAAGCTTAATTTCCAGTTTGGTTCCCAATATGACCCCTAACAACTTGCATATCAACCAAATAGAAGTGTTGATGATGCCATTAACCTTTTATTGAATAATATTTACAGTCATTTAGATAACCCAGGGTATGTTGCAGTGCAGAATCCTTTTTATTGATTTTTCTTCAGCATTCAACACGATTCAGCCCCAGTTACTTGTTGAAAAGCTGAAATGTTTGAATATAAATCCCCATTTGATTTCCTGGATTCTAGACTTTCTTTTAGAGAGAGCACAATTTGTAGAAATTAATGGAAACAAATCTAATAAAATAATTACTAATATTGGAGCCCCTCAAGGGTGTGTTCTCTCTCCTTGCCTCTTTACGGTTTACACAAATGACTGTACAAGTGACTTGGTCCCAATTTTAAAATTTGCTGACGATCCTGCCCTTCAAGGGTTAATATTTAAAGATGATGAAAAGGCATACAGATCTGAGATCGACAGATTTGTTGGTTGGTGTGAAGATAACTCCCTTAAATTAAATGTAGGAAAAACCAAAGAAATGATTTTTGATTTTAGAAAGAAGACAAATTCCATCAGTCCGCTCAAAATTAACAATCAAGCTGTTGAGCAAGTTTGGGTTTACAAATATTTGGGTATTTTAATTGACAATAAATTGCAGTGGCATTTACAAACTGATACTGATATCTCTAAATTGAACAAAAGAATGTATTTTATTCGGAAACTTTCAGAATTTGACACAGACAAAACGTTATGCACCCTTTTTTATAGATCCTTTTTGGAGACCATTATTACTTTTTTTTATTACAGCATGGTGTGGAAATGCCAGTATTCGCGACATTAAGAAAATTGATCGGATAATTGATAAAGCCAGGAGTTATACTCACCCAATTTCCAATGTGGAAGAACTGTTCAAGAGATTTTGTCTAAGTAAAATGGAGAAAGTTATGAAGGATGGCGATCACCCCCTTCGCAAATATATTAAGTGCTGCATGAGGAGCCGTCGCCTTATATCTATAAGAACAAAGACAACACGTCACCTTAATTCATTTTTGCCACATGGTGTTCGAATTTTTAACGCGCAACTGTGATTTAAATTGAATACTATCTTTTAAATATACACACAAGTTCGGACTAGAGGCCAGAGGTGTGGCCTATCTCAATTTATCAATTTAATATATAAAGTGTTGCTATTGATTGGTTCTTGGTTGTATATTTTTACAGTTTTGTGCATTTGCATATATATATATATATATATATATATATATATATATGTATACATTGTCCGCATAGATTCTCTGCCACGTCTGTAAACTAATTTCCATTTTTTTAAATGAATAAAGTATGTATGTATTATTATTATTATTATTATTATTATTATTATTATTATTATTATTATTATTATTATTATTATTAGTAAGGTTAATAATAATAAATGTACATTTATATAGCGTTTATGCCGAAGCTTCGAAGGGCTTAAGTGAGTTAGCAGATGGGTGACCACTATAGTAGGATTATTTGGGGTTGTTTTTTTTTCACTCACAGTACAGATTGTAGAAAGCTGAATCTCGTACCTTAGGGCTTTCCATTCTTTACGGCCCTGTGCATGCAGCTTAGGTTATTATTATGGCTACATTCCAAATTGTCGTTTTTTCTGATGTGGCTGAAATTGGAATTTTATTCTTCATTAAGTATTGTCGTGTAATCTGGTTATGAAGCTAGTAGGCATGCAAGATCTTTTTAAAGATGCTCATTGTTGATTTGAGATGGAAATGTATACACGTTTTTCCCCTATACATTAAGTATGAAAAGATTAAGTCAACTGCTACGGCTTATGTTATGATTTAATCTCCTTGTAATTTTTTTTTTTTTAAGCATCAAGAAAACAGTTTGCTGCTCTGGCAAGGAAGTTCTTCTCCAAAAGAAAAAAGAGGAATGCTCATCAAATGTATCCTTTTTTTTTTTTGATTTAAAAGCGTGCCAACAATTGTCTGATTACAAACACCAGAATGTTTTTTTATGGCTTTAGAGGGCCAGTGTTTTAAAAAAAATTTTTTTTTGTTTTGCCTGTGTGTGTGTGAGAGAGAGTGTGTTGTGTATATCTTACACATATTTTTTTTTATTTTGTGATCTGTAGAATTTTCAACAATTGGAAATTCAAGGATTGCATCTTCTGCATTATCTCTTTGGACGCAATAAATTTGGGCATTCATTTTATGTTTATCTTAAGACTTTTTAAAAAAATCCATTTTTCAATGAAATCTCTCTTCATTTTCTTTTGTACCTTGGGTGCAATATCTCAACGAAGTTAAGGAATAGAATGAAATGAATGTTTCAAAAAACTAAAAATAAAATAAATAAGGCTCTCTAATTGTTGAAGTGCTAAAGTCCATCATATTTGACTGACTTTGTAACAATTTTGTTTTATAATTGTATATTTCTTAGCGGGTGGTTGGATGGGAGCATCACCCTTGAATCATATACCTATGATGTTCGCATGGGTGTACGATCCGATAGTGATGTCGTTTCTTCTTCTCTTTACTAGCCTATCCTGCTTCTTTGGTTTGTGATTGTATTTTTGACAGGGGATATTTTTTTTTCCTGTAAATCCTCTGCCTGTTTGTTCTTGGTTATTTATAATTTAGCTAATGATATCTTTAGGTTATGCTTTTGATTGACATTTGTACTATTTTTGTTAGATTGCTTGTTTTTTTGTTTCAGCGATCTCTCATATAACCTCAATTGTGTTGGAAGAGACCTAAAGCAACAAACAAACAAACAAACAAAATATATTTCTTAAATATATTCTTAACTTCAAACTTAGATTGAAAGAGTCTCAGGCTCCATCTATGATGAATTTACTTGGTGATGAAGACGAGGAAGATGATACAGAGGAAGTCAATAACGGGGGTCTCAATGCTGTCTCAGATCCATACAATTATAACTCATCCACTGGTAATATGAAGGTAAGGTCTTTGTCCTTATAACCAGATACATATTTAAACATTTGACCAGAAAATTTGTCCTTTGGCAAAAACTCTCAAACCTAGGTGCTACCAAAGACAGCTTGTTTCTTTTCCTTTCGTTTCATTTTATTCTCTCAACTTATCCACTACAAATTTTTAATTTATCAACTCAGTTGTAGTGATCAAATTCATCCCTTAGACATTTTAGGCTTTCTTCTCACATTTTCTCAACACGTTAAGTGTTGCTGTTGGCATTGGGTCCCCTTGTTTAGTGCTTGGGCACATTTAGAGGATTTTGTGCTTTGTGAAATATCACTTTTCAGAATTGAAAATATGCATTTTCATTGTTTCTTTTCAGAATTCATGGAATGAGAGACAAGGCCGCTACTTTGATGAAGTGTGACGATGCTATACATTCTTTATAGTTGACAAGGGAATGCTTCCCCTTTCCTTCGGATGTACATGTGTATTAAAGGCTGTGTAATAATTCATTTCTCACGTTTTTTAAAGACAGATATGACAACCATCAAATAGCAGTGTTGGTATCTTCGATTAAAAATGGTTTTACAAATTATCTTGGAATTATCATGAATGGGTTTTCATATTTTCTATTTTACCGTCAATTTACCTCACTTTATGCAGTTTTAGTTTTTTAAAATAAATTTAAAAGAGAAAGATTGAATAAAAACAAATAGGCATTCTCCTAGGCCTATTGTCTCTATTGCTTTATTTTAAAAGGTTGATGAAGTTTTTATGGTCATAAAGTCCACGTCTGTGGATCATTTTCAACCGAATTTGATGAAAGAATTACCTCTTAGGTTGTTACATAAATTATCCTCTAAAAGTGAGTTTTTGGACTGAGAAAAGAGAATTATCATTATTATTATTATTATTATTATTATTATATTATTATTATATTATTATATTATTATTATTATTATTATTATTATTATTATTATCTCCATCAATATTATAATAATCATAAGTTTTACATAAAACATGAATATTAGTTATTTTTATTCCAATATATAAGACAGGTGGTAGTTTTACATAATGTTTAATTACGGCAATACTATTTAAGTATCCATGTCGTATTATTTCACTGCACGGAAAAATATAGTGTATATACAATTATTCCCCTTAAAATATAATACATACTAAATTTGACCTTTGTTATCTTATAATGGGTCTGCTGTCATATATAGGAAGTGATATATAATAGGTAGTTTTCTATAACTGATAACATTGGTTTACTGTTATGTATTACTTTATGTCTTTGTTTCATCTAAAATCATTTTTTTCAAAACTTTGGTTTGCTTTTTTTTCTTGTGACACATTTGATGTAAAAAGCATGTATCTTTTTGAAGACACGCTTGTTATGTTTACAACACTGATGTAAAATAATTTTATTTTGAAGATTTGTTTTGATTTTTGAACACGTAATCAGAAATCGTCTTACAAGAGAAATTATTTAATTTAAACTTGTTTTTATTCATATGTGATCCATCCACTATCTCAGTGCAGAATTATGTCGGAGTGAACCTGACTCTAAAACTTGGATTTGAATTAGAACTTTCGAAATTTTACTTAAATAAAATGTCATTATTTTGGAGAAGATTTGTAGATTTTAAAAATTCTGACCACTTTTATTTTAATTGAACTTCTGTACAGGTTCATCCCAATAAAATGCCAAATTGAGACAATGGGTTGTATATATGTTTTACCAATCACACAAATGCTTGGTAGTTGTGTACGACATGATATTACATTAGTGTACAGATGTATACATTTGAAATGTATGTATATATTACTGGGTTTCATTGTTTTGTAATGTATAGCTTGACCACTGTTTGATGAGAGCACTGCGAGAGAGTTCTCTGTAAAGATCATGTATCTTCATTTAACACATAAATACGAATGTAATGCTAAATATAATATGCCATTCTATTTTTACAACTAAAATAGTGTAACACGTCATTTGAATGAATGGCACAACTTTACTTATTTGTTCAGGGTTTAATATAATCCCATACTATCAAAATAGTCTGTAGACACGTCAAACAGCAACTAAAATTCTTTCAGTTTTTGAAATGAAAATAAGTAATGTGTACTGTGTCTGAATTGGGGTTTCAACATTTCTTGCTGAAACTGATATATAAGATAAAATCAAGAAGACATCAAAGATTTTGTTTGCTCTATGTTTAATGTCTGACTAAGAGCAATTCATGTCCAAATTTTTTAACACAAATACATCTATGCTATAGTGAAATTGTGATTTCAAAATCCTTTTCCTTACAATCTATCACTCTCAAACATCATGATAGAATTTGTAACTTAACTTATTCTTTTAGGTTTTTATCAGAGTTGTCTAATGAGTTTTTCCCTATTGTATTCCTGCTGCTTTGAATTATATTTGATTTATTTTGAGATATTTCTTAAGCATTTCTTACACCATCCATATGCTACCCGTCCAATAATCTTGATCACTTGGCTCGCTGTTGGTGAAAATGGTATTGTAACAGAAGAAATTTTGGAATCAAGTAAGTCTAGGAAATTAATCAATCTTAGTTTGTTTTTGTTTTTTTGTTTTTGGGGGGGTGGGGGGTGGGGGGGTTCCATTGATTCATCTCATCGTCATTCTGCCACACTGTACTTCTTAATTTGCATTTTAATATCTTTTAAATATTCATAATTTATTTTAATATTTATTATTGTCTTAGACAATGGGGTCAAATGGCATGCCAGAGTAAGTTCATTTATTTCCCAAATTTGTTATTTATTTATTTATATTTTTTTTTTTTGCATGGACTTAGCATGTCTCACATAACATGTCACCCTGTGACCAACAAAGTTTATTAGGAATGTATAATGTATATCGGGTATGCACATTTTTGATATAAAGTACATATTTTTAAAATCAAAATTTACTTTAATAACCTTCAATTCGATTTTATCTCATGCTTATGTTTTAAAAGATTTTATGTGATCTATGAATTATTCTCCATTTTCTTTTGGCCGTGAATTTTTTACTTTAATTTTACACACCTAACAAAGTGAACTCAAACGTTGCAATCCCATGTGTAACTGCAGAGTTTGCTCACTGGCAATATCAAACCCTCTGTAAATATCAGTTGATCAGTTTAGCGAAGTCTGTCCTGCTGAAGTTTCCACAAAGTTTTCGGAATTCTCTCTCAATGTTGCTGTTCATCCAGCTTCATTTACTGTTTTCTGTAAACCATTTAATTCTGTCTTACCATCTTTTTCTTTGACCTAAATTCAAGTCACATTTATATTTTTGATAAAGTATTGGATCAGATCAAATAGCGATCATGCTGGTCACAAAGGAGGAAAATCTTGTCGCTTTTGTTTGTTTTTTTTTTGGTACAAATTGTTAGTTTATCTCTCTTTTGGTTCTTACATCTTCAGAAGATATTTGGTTTTGATGTTTTAGTCTACCCCTAAATTAATGTGGCAAGATGTCATAAACTAATTCAATTGCAAATGAAATTTGAAGTCGTTTTGGTTTTGAAATAAACTTAATATTTTTTAAAAACCTGCACTTATGTTCCTTACCATTCATGTTTCACACAAGATTCTACCATTCTTGTTTCACACAATATTCTACCATTCATGTTTCACACAAGATTCTTTTAACAAACTCTCGAGAGAAGAATTATTGGTTTGGAAATTATAATTTTATTTATTTAGGGCTGGTGAAGCTTGGGTTTGAAGGAATAAATTATAGATTCTTGGAATTTCAGGAGCTTGATCTAATGCATCTGTCAGTTCAGTGAGGAATGACGCCTTTAGTATGATATACATTAACTGCTGTTTTAGTTGAGTGCAGAGGTCATATACTCTGAGGTAACATTTTACTCTTTGTAATTGTCCTTTACTGAGATAAAATAATTTTCTGAGGACTTAATTTTTTGTGGGTTTTTTTCTTTGCCAAAATTGAAACAAGATAACAGTGGCCATCTCTGGTTCAGTGCATTGTGGGGAAAAACTATCAGGTCACTTACTTTCTAGATTTTAGATGGACTGAGTACTTTTGTACACGAAGAGCAATAGAAAATCCTGGATTGGAGATCACATTATGTCACTGGTTATGGCCACTATGGGCAAGTGTCTTTAAACCTCCCAAAAATAAAGAAAACAACTAAATGTGGCAATTTTCAAATTTCTAAGAAGTCTCGTGTTTTTCGTGGTAATATGGAAATGGAAGCTGCCAAAAAGAACATTTGTTCACTCAGTGACACAGTACTATGATATAAATGGGAGCCACAAATGACTGACCTGAAATGCATTCTGTAATTAAATTTCTTCAAGTTGAAAAGGAAAGGAACCTTCTCAGGAAATGAGAGTAACCTAATTTGAGTCACAATCTCTTTTTTTTTGCTGTCAAATCATGGGTAAGAAAGTTTCAATGTGGTTTCTCTAGCTAGCATCAAGACTGTCACAGGCATGGGTCAAACAGTTGTGGCATTGACTGAGAAGAATTTGAAGGTGAGAGATCTTGTCTCATGGAAAGAGAAACCACAGGCAACCAAATTGTTATACTTTTTAGGCAGATTATTTTTAAACTGACCTTTGTACAAACTAGAGTTTGATTTTCAACAATCAAACGTAAAGAATATTATTTGAAAACTTTAGGATTATTTTTCTTTTGTTGTTGCAATTTTTTGATTGGTTATATTCTGCCAGCCTATTGTTCAAACGTCATTTGTGACAGGGTTTGTTCCTATTTTATAAATTCAAATTCTTTATTTTAAGGGCCCCAATGTGAAATGGCATGAAACTATTTTATAAAGTGTTAGTGTCAAAATACAATTGTTTGATTATATTATTCGATTCTGTGGTGCTGTCATTTTGAAATTAATAATCACCTCACCATGCAGGGAATGAACTTTCAGCTTTTAGTGACAGTGATTAGCTTTTGGTTCTTGATCAATAAAAATCGAATCATGATAATGTGATGATATAGAAATTATTTAAGCTAAGTTAATGTCTGTCCTCACATAGTTTGAGGAACAGTTTTGTCGTATATCAAAATACTTTCTTTTTCATTTCGGCAAGGGAAAGGATTAATATTGATTCTGACTTGTTCAAAAGTCTTTAAATCGAGAATTGAAAGCACATACCAGAAAACGATATTTATCATTATTTAAGGGAAAGAATCAGTTTTTGAAACAGTCAATCAAGTTGAAAGTTTCATTTCCAAATGGATTGATTTTTATAGTCCCGGTTGTCAGTTTGATATATACCTTTTTCTCCACCTGCTTTATACATTATTTACCATTTTAAGTCCTTTAACATTATTTCATTTTAATAATATTGATGTACATACTTTTTCAATTTTACATTCACATTTAACAATTTTTTCAGTCATATGTAAACATTATTGACCCTCCATCTTAGAGAGATGCAGATCCCTCTAACTCTAATGGAAACTGTCCGTTGCTGGACCTTGATTCTACACCTGTCATTATAAAAATATCCTCCATCACCCTATGTCATTTTTTCTCTTCCATACAGCTTTATGATGTCCTTGTTCTTTAATGAGATAATTTGGTTTTGCCTGGGGTTCTTCCTGTTGAGGAGTCAGTCAGATAGATAAGTTGTTTGGCGAGAGATCATATTCTCTTTTATTTAATCCGTCTCTCCATAGGATTATGATATTGTCAGTTATTAACTGTATTATTGTAATCATTTGCATTTTATAATTTCCCCCTTGGTAGGGGTTCCTGAGGGAGGTCTTCAGTTTTTTTCCGAGGGGGAAGGGGGGGGGGGGGGGTCCTTGGTTCTGGTGGGGATTCCAGGCTGGAAGGGAGACTGCCAAATGTAAAGTACATTGTTTCGTTGTAAATCAACTCTCATCTATGTACTATTATAGTTATTAGTTTTGAATCTATGTACTTTGTAAACATTTGAAGGTATCCTTCATAGTGGGACACTTTGCTTGTGCCTGGATGGAACTCTTAGGTGTGGATTGTTCATGGAATCTTTTGATTTGTCATTTAACCATCCCCTCTGTCTTACTTTTTCTTTGATGCTTTTAAGTTTGGATCCACAAACTTCCCATCTATCATCTTCCTTGTTACTAGTGGTGAAATAACCTGATGTTGTCACAAGCACCTAAAAACTAACTACAACTAACAAACTGTGGTCTGATTCCAAGCCTGCATTTGAATGGATTTATATAGTTGGCCTCAGACTAGACATGCGTAAAGATTGCTTTTTGTGTTAGGTCTACTTCTGCTCCGTTTTAACTAGTCCCTTCATGTCTTATAGGCTCAAAAAGTAAATTATATATTGTTTACCACAAAGCCACCTTTTTGTACATGCCTACCAGTTGGATCAGTTTTCAAATATTTATCACAATATTTTGACACATGGACAAAAAATGCTTTGAGCATGTTTAGTGGATATTGCGTTATATATATGTGCGGCTATGTGGTCTTGTGTTGTGACACTTGTTTCGGATCCGTAGGTCCTGGTTGAGTATAATTGAGTCCTTGGAAAAGGCTCTTTACTTATATTCTCTCACCGTACTCAGGTTAAATTGAATACCTGGCCATTAACAGCGATGTCTTTGTCCAAAAAAAACTATTATGATAAGCGTCATGTCCCATTCTACATGTTAAGTGTTGCTGTTGGCTAGGGACCCCTTGTAAAGTGTTTTGAGCACGTTGAGTGGATATTGCACTATAAAAAAGCTCTAGTATTAAAGATTTGTTGTTTTTTTTTGTTATTTTGAAAAGAAGTTGCACCACACAATTTGTATAATGTCATAAATTTTTAACTTCCTTACATTAATTTGTGAATGATGTTCATCTGGAAATGGAAAGCCAATAATTTCAGTTGGCAGGCATTTGTTGAAGATTGCTTTGCTTTCCCATTATCGTCGTCCTTTTCATTGACGTTGATATTGTCTAAAAGTCTCACCAGTGCCCTAAAATGACCCCTTATTTTATTGTTTGCAGATTCTTTTTGATTTTTTAAATCTCTGTAATATTTGTTTTTTTAATTATGTTAAAAAAATCTTTTAAAATTTCCTTTCTTTAATCAAACCCAAACGTTGGATTTATGTGATGAATGAAACAAATACCTCATATGAAATGGCATGTTATTGTTTTACTTAATGATATGATTTATGCACCATATGTTGTTTTCATTTGCGCTTTCCCTCAAAGTTGTATGATATTCCGTACTGCTGTGACCCCCTTTATAAAGATAAAATACAAGCTTGATTTGGAGAAAAACCCTACCTCCCAAGTAACGGGACTGGTATTGGGCTTCTATACAGTTAAGATTATTTTCTGTCCTCTCTGTCCACCCAGCAGTGATTTGTTGGTGGAATTGTCCGTCCTTTTGGGTGGAGGGGGAGGAAGCGGTGCTCCACTGGACCTATGGGTTCCACTTTGTCCACAGCAGTGGTATATCTTCTGTCTGCCGATATCATTAGCCCCTTGCTTGTGACATTTTGTCCTTGTTCTTAAATGAGACCATTTGGTTTTACCTGGGCCTTGTTGTTTGTGATCTTAATAATTTAATGGATTAATGAAATTTATTGAAGAGAAATGACATTTAAAAAAAAAAAAAAGATCATCATCTCTTAATATTTTAGTGTTAGTCTTGTATATTATTGTTAAACAATGTTTGTAACCATTCGAGTGTTTCCCTTATGGAGAAGAACTCGTGGCATTCTGTGTGTGACGGTAAGGTATTTCTGAATAGACAAAAGGATTGACTGTTCTTGGACTTCAGGTTATTTTTCTCTGCCTAGACTATTTTCCCTTTATCTTCTTACCTTTTCTTTGGCTGTAGTTTGCTGGACCTAAAATCTTCCTTATCACTGACGCTGAAATGAGTTAGAAGAAACAATCCAAAAATAAAAAAAGTACCTTGCGATAGACTAGTATCCAACTCATAAGGTCGCAAGCAATTGTTTCTATTTGTATAAAGCTACAGTAAACAACAGAATTGCCTCAACCGACCTTATGACTTTGAAGGAGCACGTTTTTTCTAAAGAATATTTCTCTTTCCTTTTTTTTGTCCTTTTAAAATTTATTTATTCATTTCTTTTATTTATTATTATTATATATTATTATTATTATTATTATTATTATTATTATTATTATTATTATTATTATTATTATTATTATTATTATTATTATTATTATTATTTTGCCAATTTTGATTTTGATAAGTTGTAATTGGATTTTCAAATATTTTGATTCAGCTTAATTCAGCTCATTTATGGGATCAAATGAAAATTTAAAGATATCAAAGATAGAATCTCATTGAAAAATAACAAATGAAATGAACAATACAAAAATAAAAGCCCGCTACAAAGTGAAACTCATAAATAAATACAAATGCCAGTTGTTGACGAAATCATGTTTCAAATAATGTCTGTAGTGTATACCATTATGATTTATTTATATAAATGTTTAAAATACTGTTCAACCCTTGCTATTATAGTTGTTCGGATATGTCTCTCTGGCACCATATCATTCTCGTTTGTGGCTGGGTGGGGATCCTGACCTCCCATAGTGGGCAGGGAGGTACACACTGTCTTTTATCCCGTTATATCTGTTTTCCAACATGCTTTCTGTCTTTGTCTTGGAATGAGATTACTTGGTTTTGTCCTGGCACTGGCGGGATCCTAGCTGGGAGGGAAACAGTCAAATGCATAGTTATTGTTTTGGGAGGTGATATTTTTTTTTCCCTGTAAATCATCTCTCTGTTATGTGTTATTATTTTTATTTTGAATGTATAATGTAAGCATTTGAGTGTGTTCCTCTTTGTTGGATTTTGTGCTTGTGTCTGGATGAGACTTGTGGGTGATTTCAAACTAAGTACATTGGTGGTATGCTCTTGGAATCTACATCTGATCCCTATTTGTTCTCAGTTCCCCTTTGTCTTACTTTTTCTTGGGTGCTTTAATTGTAATTCTAGAACTTTTTACTATACCATTTTCTTCCTTTTTACTGGCGCTGATATAACCTAAATGTGTTGCAAGCGCCGTAAAACCCTTAAAAACAAAAACAAACATTCTCGTTTGTTTTTTGTTTTGTTTTTTTTTTTAACCTTAATTATGTGCCTGTCTGACCTTGATTATACAAAAAGACTTCACTTGGAACAAAGTTTCACATATTTTAATCTGCGTTATTTCTCACCTCCCCCCCCCCCCCCCCCCCTCCCCCTTCCTTATTCCGGCCACCCGCCAATGAATGAACCATATTTCTTAGTAATTTTGTGCTTATGATATAATATCTGATTTATAACTGTATTCATTTGCCATCCATAGTTATATACTGTACATCGTATATTAAAAGACTTACCAAAATATTATTTTGAAATGTTTGTTTTAAATCGTGTGTATATATACATAACGCTATGGATATGATTTTCTGTTCATATTATTGACCCCCCCCCCCCCTACCCAGCTTAAGAAAAATGGTTTTCATAGCAATGTCGACCAGTCTCTTCCATAATCAGCATCAGCATTTATTTATTTATTTATTTTTTTTTTCGTTCTGCTGTCGTCTTTAGATTTTTACCGTCAAATTTTACCCAAGAGGAAACTTTGCCTCAGTGAATTTAAGAAGCATATTCAGTAATCTCAGCTGTGTTGCAGTTGTTTTCCTTGTCAACAGATTTGATTTCTTATCAATGGAAATGATTGTCATGAAACATTTTTTTTTCTCTCTCTGGTCTAAAGCCACATAGGCAAAGTTTCCTATTGAGGTATAATTACCACATTAAAAAAAGTATCCGAATTTTGTTTGCACTCGTTTGATTGAACCATTAAGATCATAGATTAAAGATATTTTTGTTTTTCTTTTTAATTTAGTGCATTTCCACGGATTCATCTTTCTCAGTGTGTCTTGCTCTGCCTCTTATATACGGGGGAGGGTAACTTATGTTTATAAATACATTAAGCCTCGCAAACGCCGTTCAACTCATGCAAAGAAACAAACAAGATAGACTCTCTCTCTCTCTCTCTCTCTCTCTCTCTCTCTCTCTCTCTCTCTCTCTCTCTCTGTGTGTGTGTGTGTGTGTGTGTGTGTCTCGTATATTTTTTTCTTCTCATCCCACCCATTGAACTCACTTGTCCCATTCTCCCAATCATTTATCGTGGTTCGTAAATTTGAATTTGAAAAATAGGTCACGTCATTTAATCTCAGCACTTCCCCAAGTTTTTCCGGTTTTAGTGTTATTGATGTTATCAGAGAATACCCAATGAACTTTAATCTGTAAAGGAGGTATTTAAACAATCCTCAAGTCGTTAAGATACAAGATAACCTAGATTACCAAAGGGACGTGAATCTCAATTGAATAGTGTCACAAGAGTGTAGTGTAATTGGACGATACGAAATATCTTGACTTAACAATTGGAATTCTCTCCCTTGCTGTATAGATAACTTTTTTTTAATGATATCGTAATCACTATTATTAATACCTTTCAGTTTGTGAATACTAATACTAAAGTAATTATTACTAATACTTATAATTAGCTATTGTACTCAGGACGATGGGTGTTCAGAAACGTGTCAGCATAACTCGTTGAGTGTATGAGACATGACTAAACGATATTACACTTTTTTTTCCGGACAGAGACAGTTAACGGCCGTGTACTCATTTTACACCTGAGTACGGTGAGAATGTGAGTCTAGAGCCTTCTCCAAGGACTCAACTATTCGCCGAGCGAGGCTCGAACTCAGAACCTTCCGATCCGAAATCGAGTGTAATACCACTAGACCACATGGCCGGAAAGCTTGGTGTGAGTTTAGGTAAATCGTGGGGAAAGCACTTTTGCGAGGGACTGGGGTCGTATGAAAATGGTAGCAATCAATTATTACTGTCCATTTAGCGTTACAGAAACCATGATACTCTTGCGCTTTGGCCCTGTTGGGGTCAAAGAAATACTGAAATGAAAAGGTTATATTAACCTCATAGTTTGATGCCTATCGGCCAGAGTTATCTCGAATCTCGATGGAATTCTGTATATATGATAACTGTGGCTTGATATTAGCTGATTCCTGGTAGTTTTATTTTTATGGTTATTTTTTTTTTCTTTTCTGAGTTGTTTCCCTTTCTATGAGCTTTCGGAAGGCCTCCTGGAATTGGTTTATCAGACCTGCAAATAAGTTAACGTTGGACATCCACCCTGCTAGTTGTTTAGTCCATGTCAGAAGGTGCTTCCGTTTTTTTTTTTCACACCGACTTAATGGCAACACAAAGACATTTTTATCTATATTTTGGTAGGCAAATGCAAGCCTTGTTTTAACGGCTTTGAGCGTAAAAATCAGTTAAAAAAAAAAAAGAAAGAGAGAGAGAGAGAGAGAGAGAGAGAGAGAGAGAGAGAGAGAGAGAGAGAGAGAGAGAGAGAGAGAGAGAGAGAGAGAGAGAGAGAGAGAGTTGACATGTTGTTTTAGTGACCAAGTCATTTCCGATTGATGTCTCCCATAACATGTATACTTTTGAGCGCGTGAAATCAGAAGTCGTGAGAACGCATGAATATAATATAGTAAGTGTTTCCTTTTATATAGAAGTTTCACTGTAGAACGAGGTGGTGAGGAAACGTACAGAAGTCGATTGAAAGTTGAAAGTGATGAGGGTGTTCTATATTATGTTTACATATCTCGGTAAAATAGACTCCATAAAACTCGTCTTTCAAATATCGATCGATTAAAATGACTCTCATCTTGTCAAGAACTCTCAAATCTGGAACTGGGTGGGGTTCCTGACCTCCCATAGTGGACAGGGAGGTACTTACTGTCTCTTCTATATCCCTCTATCTGTTTTCCAACTAGCTTTCTGTCTTTCTCTTGGAATGAGATTACTTGGTTTTGTCTTTGCCCTGACCGGATACCCTTGGTGAGAGGAAAACGGTCAAATTATTAGTCAGTTTTGGGAGATGATATTTTGTTTTTGTTGTTTAGTTTGTTTTTTTTTTTTTGTTTTTTTTTTTGGTTTGTTTTTTGTTTTGTTTTGTTTTTTTGTTGACAAGATGAGGGTCTTTTTAATCGATTGATATTTCAGGGCTGAGGGACGAGTTTTCTGGGAAATTTTAAAAATAATTTAAATGTGTGTGTGTGTGTGTGTGTGTGTCTGTGTGTGTTCGGAGCACGACAGAGCATTGCTACGACTACGAGCGAACAGCAGAGATTAACTCGCCACAAAAACGAAGATGAATAAAATCGTTGTTGATGAGTATGTTATGTAGATTAGTGTGTTATGCTGAGGGCCATAGGTCCTCTGCCGTACTCTGGAAAGACTCATATTTTGAAACTTGGCCAGAAAACTCGTCCTTCAAATATCGATCGATTTAAATGACATCTCATCTTGACAAAATCTGAGACTTCGCGAAGTCCCAAGTTTTTAGAATTTTTGCCAAGATTAGGGTCATTTAAATTGATCGATATTTGAAGGACGAGTTTTCTGGCCAAATTTAAAATATGTGTTTTTCCAAAGTACGACAGTCCTGTCGATGTCGATGTTATAAAACAACTACTATTGTTTTATTGACGTGTTTTGTATTTTAATTGGTAGGGCTGTGTGAAACTAAAACAAGTCCGTCATTTATATTGTTTATTATCGTGCTCCTGAATGTTTAGTGGTATTGTTCTCATTGCATTGCTTACATTGCAAAAGGCTCGAAACAAACCCATAGTGGACAGGGGTCATTTGCTGTGTTTTCTTTTCTATCCCCCTATATTATCTGTTTTCTTAGTTGCTCCGTCTTTGTCTTGGAATGGGATGACTTGATTTGTGTCCTTGCCTTTGTCGGATTCCTTGGCTGAGAAGGAAACAGTCTATAGTTTTGGGAAATGATATTTTTTCATTGTTAATCATCTCTTTGTTATGTAGTGTTATCTTTGTTGGTTTGAATATATTATGATTTGTAAACACTTGAGAGTCTGTTCCTCTTATTAGTGATTTTGTGACAATGTCTGGATGAGGCTTTTATGTGATCTCAAACTAATTACACTGAGCGTGTGCTCTCGTAATCTACATATGTTCCCTTTTTTAAATAATTTCCCTTTGTCTTATATTTTCTCGTGTGTTTTCAATTATAAATCTAAAATTTTTTGACTTCCCCATTTTCTTCCTTTTTACTGGCGCTGAAATGACCTCAATTTGTCGCAAGTACCGTAGCTCTTTAAAAAAAAACTCACAACAACAAAATTATATAGTTTTTAAAAAATAAAAAATTAGCATTTCAAATGTTATGTCGATCGCAACAAAACCAAAAAAAAAAAAAAAAAATGATATTCAGCTGAAATATTGTGACACAGGCCAAGAAGTTTTGAAAAATATAATTGAGGAGTCATCAATTTCACGACATACAGCTTATTACATGATGGGCACGAATGTGTGTGGGACAGTCAAACGTTTTACCAAATCGTTTTCTGGTTTCGGAGATGTTCTCGTGCAGGTGTTAAGTGGTAAGATTGATTGATCTAATTGGTGACAGTGCTTGTTCAGTGGTTGTGTCCTTGGGTAAGGCTGTTTAAAAATTGCCTCACTAGACTCAGGTGTGAATGAGTATTTTGCTGTGGGCAATGACGGATATTCTAAAAGCTCTCTGGGTGGGATTTCTGACCTCCCATAGTGGGCAGGGAGGTACTTTCTGTGTCTTCTATCGCCCTGCATCCGTTTTCCAATTGCTTTCTGTCTTTGTTTTGGAATGAGATTACTAAGTTTTGTCCTGACCCTGACCGGAGTCCTTGGCTGGGAGTGAAACAGTTGAATGTATAGTTATAGTTTTGGGAGATGATATTTTTTTCATTGTAAATCATCTCTCCGTTATATACTGTTATATTTTTTTTTATTTTTAACATATTATATGTAAACATTTGAGTGTATTCCTCTTATTGGGATCTTGTGCTGGTGTCTCGGTGAGACTTTTAGGTAATCTCAAACTAAGTACACTGAGAGTGTGCTCTTGGAATCTACATCTGTTCCCTATTTTTACCATTCCCCCTTTTCCTCAAGTCCTTTTAATTGTACATCTAGAATATTTTTACTATCCAATTTTCATCCTTACTACTGGCCCTGATATGACTTAAATGTGTTGCAAGCGCCGTAAAACCTTTAAAAACAAAAAAAAAAACAAAAAACAAATCTATGAGCTCGGGGTTCAAATTACAAAAAAAAAAAAAATGACCCTCAAAAGACAGCTTTACTGTGTAAAATAGAAACTATGGTCTATATTTTGACCTAAATTAGGGGGGGGGGGGAATACATAAGGCATAGAATATGAGACGCGTGGAGATTGTATGTGTGTCCATGGAAATGCTCTATGTGAATTTTTATATCTCTGATTTTTTTAATTTACTGACGCGGTTTGGGTCTTTTCTAAAAAAAAATTAATAACCTATATTGGGCGGTTTTAATCATTCTGTATCATCAATATAGGTTAAAAAACAACATTTATGGTGAAAATTTTTAATTATCTGTGTTCATACCCATTTTGCGATCTAATTTGGGGGTCTGACATCAAAAAATATAACAATCTTGTGGCAAACGTTCCACAAAAACTAATGAAGGAATGACCTCCATATTCTTCCCTCTTGTCAACATTGTACCATAGTGTGTCACCATAGAGAGATTTTACGGCTTTAGCATATGGAATTTTTATTAGATCATTACAAAGTTGAGAATCAAAATGTTATGACAAAATTGATGAAAAAAATTCAGATTTAGGATTATAATTTAAAATTCACAAATCTTATCAAAAAAATCTCTCTATGGTGACATAATACATTATCTCTGTGATAACTGTGGAAATTTTCAGACAATTCCATTGAAGAGATTCTGAGTAACGTTTGACACAGTTTCCCATACCCTTAGAAAAATGACATATTGAGAAAATAGCAAAATGGCCTCCCGTTTTTCACACATTTCTTACTACCTGTACCATTTTCGACTGTGTATTTCGTGCCTTTATAGTCTACTTTAAGAATTTGGACTTCAATTATATTATTTCTAAGATAATAAAATATCATTTTCCACCAAAATCTCAAAATCAAATTTTTGAAGGATTTTCCTAATAATTAGACCCAAACCGCCCGTTAACACAATGGAAGACTTCTTGAATCTGCTTCTGTTCCTTTATATTTGAACACGAGTCACTTCCGTCTTAATCGTTCTTCTTTTGAGGGGCCTTGGCCTTAAGTTTTTTGCTAGCGCCGATGAATCTTAAACCTATTTTCTTTCATGATCTACATTGGATTCGATCTGTCCGGAATGTGTTATTATCCACCTTTTCTGGGTGGGGTTCCTGACCTCCCATAGTGGGCAGGGGGCTACATACTGTATCTTCTATCTCCTTATATCTGTTTTCCAACATGCTCTCTGTCTTTGTCTTGGAATGAGATTACTTGGTTTTGTCCTGGCCCTGGTCGGAGTCCTGGCTGGGAGGGAAACAGTCAAATGCATAGTTATTGTTTTGGGAGATGATATTTTTTTCCTTGTAAATCATCTCTCTGTTATGTATTATTATGTTTGTTATTTTTAATGTATAATGTAAGTATTTGAGTGTATTCCTCTTTGTTGGATTTTGTGCTTGTGTCCGGATGAGACTTATAGGTGATCTCAAACTAAGTACATTGATGGTTTGCTCTTGGAATCTGCATCTGATCCCTATTTGTTCTCAGTTCCCCTTTGTCTTACTTTTTCTTGGATGCTTTAATTGTAATTCTAGAACTTTTTACTATCCCATTTTCTTCCTTTTTACTGGCGCTGATATAACCTAAATGTGTTGCAAGCGCCGTAAAACTCTTAACAACAAAAAAACAAAACATTATCCACCTTTTCATTTGTGTTTGCATGTTTTATGACATTATGTATTGCTGGCGCCTTGACAGGCTTTAGAAACAAATCATAACGATGATAAACATGTAAAAAATTGAATTAAAACAAACAATTGTTCCAAGGTTGTGAGCTAACGATTATAAAAATAGTAATGAAAAACGATTTCCCCTCATATCCTAGACACGCACACACACACACACACACACAAGCACACCAACCCAAACTTAAACACACACAGAGAGAGAGAGAGAGAGAGAGAGAGAGAGAGAGAGAGAGAGAGAGAGAGAGAGAGAGAGAGAGAGAGAGAGAGAGAGAGAGAGAGAGAGAGAGAGAGAGAGAGAGAGAGAGAGTTTATTTACCGTCATTGAAAAGCGGCGACAAACAATATAATATTTTTCATTTTAAGCAGTAAACCTCATATATAAAATATTGATGGATGAAGATGAACATCAACTTGTCATTAAATCTTAAATCAGACAATTAGACGAAGCCCCGAATTGAGACTTTTTGAGAAGTTTGGAAATCATATTATCGATCAATTGAATCGTGGAATGGGGGAAGATGGAAACCCCACTCCCCTCTCCAACTGGTGGATTGTTCATCGGTCCACGTTACTGTCGTAAAAAAACTGAAAATTCACACCTTTTTTTTTCTTTTAAATGGAGGAAAACGCTTCCTTCAGATATCAATCGATTAAAATGACCCTCATCTTTTCAAAATCACTGACACTTGGGATTTCCTTGATGTATGAGAACTTTTGGCAAGATATGGGCCATTTTAATCGATCGATATTTGAAGGACGTATTTTCAGGGCAATTTTTTAATTATTATTTTTTTAAAATGTAATATAACATCCTCTTCTATCCCTCTAAACTTGTCATTTTCGTGTAGTTTTGTAGCATTGTTCTGAAATGGTACCATCTGATTTTGGCCTGAGGCCTCATGCTGGGAGAGAAACAGTCGGATGGATTTAGCTTTTTGCGACTTCTTAAGCATCGACCCATGGGGCGCATAAGGCATCTACTGTAGACGTCCGTGTCTGTCTGTCGGCTGCATGGACACCGATGTTGTTCCAGATTATGCCAACCTCCTTATGTTCTTTTTCGATGGATCTTCTAGCTTTTTATGAGAGATGATGTTTTATCCCGTCAGACTTTTTAAAATTTAAAGCTTCTTTTGTAACAACTTGAGTATGTCCTTTTTAAAGGAGATCCTATTTTCAGTACGATTTTGTAAAGATGGTTTCAGATTAACTTCAAGATTTATTGAACTTAGATAAACTTCTGATCACTATACTTGTCTTATCCCTTTTTTTTTCTTGGGTGCTTGTAGCTTGATCTATATCTTTTGACTGTTCAACCTATTTTAATACTTCCACTGAAATTATCTAAAAGTGTCGCAAGTTGTCCCTTTAAATACAAACATGCACATATTCGATCGTAATTTAAAGTAAATAAATGTGGTTTTTGCCAAAATTATAAAGGGTTTTTTGTATTATTATTATTATTATTATTATTATTATTATTATTATTATTATTATTATTATTATTATTATTATTATTATTATTATTATTATTATTATTATTATTATTGTTAATCGCAACACGGATGTGCATATTATTATAGGTAGTAATCTCTAAAATGCATGATCAAATGAGTAATGCTACACAATAGCATTCGCCTAATTCCTTTATTACTATTTGTAGTGTTGCTCTGTCTTACTTGATGAATTACTTGTGGCATGGCATTTCATTTTAAATGACATTGTTTGGACTGAACTTCTTGTCAATACATTGTAATCCCCTGTATCATAGTATCCATTCAAGCATATTATTGAAATGATAATGATTACTATTATTGATATTCTTATTTTATAATCATCCTTACCAATATTATTCAATACATTGCTGTTATTAATGTCATTAATTTATTTAAAGTCGCCAACAGCACTTACTACACACAAATAAAACAGTATCGTGTAATGTCATTCGAAGAGTTGTTTATCGTTTTTGTATCTGTCACAAAATTCTGGGTGGGGTACCTACCTCCCATAGTGGGCTGGGAGGTACTTGCTGTGTATTCTATCCTCCTTTATCTGTTTTCCAATTGCTTTCCGTCTTTGTCTTGGGGGTGAGATTGCTTGGTTTTGTCCTGACCTTGGCCGGAGTCCTTGGCTGGGAGGGAAACAGTCGAATGTATAGTTATAGTTTTGGGAGATGATATTATTTTCCTTGTAAATCATCTCTCTGTTATGTAGTGTTATTCTTTTCATTTTTAACATATGATTTGTAAACATTTGAGTGTATTCCTATTAGTGGGGGCCTGTGCTTGTGTCTGGATGAGACTTTTAGGTGATCTCAAACTGAGTACTTTGATTGTGTGCTCTTGGAAACTGCATCTGTTTCCTATTTGAACAAATTCCCCTTTGTCTTACCTTTTCTTGGGTGCTTTAATTGTAATTCTAGAACTTTTTACTATCCCATTTTCTTCCTTTTTACTGGCGCTGATATGACCTGAATGTGTTGCAATTGGCGTAAAACCCTTAAAAACAAAAACAAAACATGTCACAAAATTATTAATGAGTGGGGTCTTTTGACCGCCCATGACGGGCAGGTCACTTGCTGTGCCTTCTATCTCCCTATATCTGTTTTCTGTGTTGTTTCTGTTTTTGTTGGGGAATGGGATTACTCGGTTTTGCCCTTGGCCGAGAGAGAAACAGTCAAATGTATAGTGATAGTTTTGGGAGATTGTATTTGTCATGAGCTAACTCGACTATATTAATAACATAAAGATGTGACAAATAAGGCCCCCGGAATTTACTATTTACTTTTAAAATAAAGAACAAATGACGAATTGATTTAACATGATGATAATATAGAAAGATGAAATTTAATGAGATGAATGTTCTTATAAATAAATAATGATCACAGTTACAAATGATAATATGGCAATAGTACGTAACTTCTGTGATCGTGAGGATAAAGTATAGAACTGTGGATTACTTTACCACTTCCAGACAAAGGACATATTCAGCGACATCTGGACACGACAATCCTGACAGTGGCTGGCAAAGGTGAACAATGAAACTCCGGCGTCTTGGTAGTGGAATCAAATAATGGAGTTTTCCATCAAGTCCCGATAATAAAATATAAATCTTTATGGAGTTTTCCACCAAGTCCCGATAGCAAGATATCAATCTTTAAAATCCAAGTAATATGAGGAGTGGAGTGGTCTGGCCGTCAAGGCATCGGTTATTGAGAGAAGTGACTGAGGAAGATTAAATCAATCAGCTTTTGTAATAAGTGGCTATGTGACCGAAGGTAGAGAGAAAAGTATTCACTAATTTGAAATGAATTCAAAGAGAATGCTATTAAAGGAATGATAATCTCATATTAGAAGGTAAAGTTTTTCTAAGCCTGCAGAAATATATCTGGAGTAAGATGAATTCCGTTCTTACTAAAATATAACTTTAATAAAACATGTGAATCATTGTTATGTGACAGTATTTTTTGTCTTGCATATCATCTCTCTGTTGTGCTTTGTATTTTTTTTTTTTGTCTTATATATAAAATATGTAAATTGTCAACATGTCAGTGTAATCCTCTTTGTGGGGACCTGTGCTTGTGTCAGAATGAGACTTTTAGGTGATTTCAGACCAAGTAAACTGACAGTGTGCTCTTGGAATTTACATCTGTTCCCTATTTAAACCAATGCGCTTTGCTTTACTTTTTCTTGTGTGTTTTCAATTGTAAATCTATAAGTATTTCTCCTTTCCCATTTTCTTCCTTTTTTCTGGCGTTCAAATGACATAAATGTGCCGCAAACGCCGTAAAACATTTAAAAACAAACAAAACAAACATTGTTATATAACCGTCATGGGTGCGGTATGGTCGTCTTTTCGTACCCTGAAAGTACCAGATTCGAGTCTCCTTCGCCACGGAACAGCCGTTCCGATGCTGCATGTATCTCCCCAATCAGCAGGAGTGGAAGAAAAAAACCAAAACAAAACTATAGCAACTATACAGCGCTACACCCATTTAACGTGCTCAAATCGCTTTACAAGGGGGCCCTAACCAACAGCAACACTTAACATGGAGGACGAGACGCGACGCCTGTTAAGCGATATTACAATGTTTGCGGACAGACAACGCTGTTAACGGCCAGCTACTAATTTTACACATGAGTACGGTGAGAGAATGTGAGTATAGAGCCTGGGCGCTTAAATGACAGAAATAGTGTCGAAAGCGCCGTTAAACACCTAAAAACAAAAAACAAAAAAAAAAAAAAAACAAGTTTAGAGCCTTTTCCAAGGACTCGACTATGCGCCGCTCAGAGCGGGTCTCGAACCCTGCACCTTCCAATCCGAAGGCGAGAGTCGTACCACTAGACCACATGGCCGCACAACGAATAATGCAATAAGAAATACAAACAAACAAGATGGTGTGGAGAAAGACTTGTAGAACTTTAAAGGCTAAACACTTGGCTCAAACGTGTCCGATTCACACACATACACACACACACACACACACACACATACACACCCCCTAAAGTCCACCCATCAGTAACTGAGTAGCCATGGGTAATTATTAGATTTGGTGGAAAGTGCCATGCGATAAACAAACTTTCCGTTTGAGGATAACTAGCTAACGTCACAAGACAAATTCATACAACAGAAACCAATCTCTTACTGCGTGGATTTAATGCTCTCTTAGATAGACTACTTCGTTAACTTTTGAGACTCAGTCACTGGGTGGGGTCTTTTAACCACAAATGGTGAAAGGTGGTTACTTGCCGTCTTCTATCCTCCTAGCCTATATCTGTTTCCTGAGTTGATCTCTGTCCTTGTCTCTGAATGGGATTACTTTGTTTTCTCCTGGCCCTTGCCGGAATCCTTGGCTAGGAGGGAAACAGTTAAATGTATGGTGTTAGTTTTGAGAAATAATTTTTTTACGGTAAATAATCTCTGTTATATAACGATAGTTATATTTTTTGTTTTGAACATATCTTGCAAACATCTGAGTGTATTCCTCTTAAAGGGAACATGTGCTGGTGTCTGTGCTAGACTTTTAGTTAATCTCAAACTAAGTACATTGATGGTATACTCTTGGAATCTACATTTGTTACCTATTTAAACAATTTCTTGGGTGCCTTAATTGTGATTCTAGAATTTTTTGACTATCCCATCCCCCCTTCCCCCCCCCCCCCCACCCCTTTTACTGTCGCTGATATGACCTGAATGTGTCGCAAGCGCCGTAAAACCCAAAAAAAACAAACAACAAACTCCCTCCTACTTCTTCAAAAAGTCACATTTATTTGTGGCCAACCGTCGGCATTTTAGGGTGAACCTTGGTAGTGAGAATTAAATTAAAGTCGATAAAGATATCAGAGATTAAACTGGTGCATAGTAATGGAATACTGGTCTATATTACGTTCCGTTCGTATTCCTGATAAATTTTCTTCGTGTCGTTGAAATATAAATCAGTAACGCCCTTTTTTTCTGCTGCATTTATTTGGCAGGCAACGAAAATATGTCAAACTCATTCTATATTGCACAATATGCTAATGCACACCTTTCAAAAAATCTCTAATTCAAATTTTCTTAGAATTTGATCCTGGTCTTTAGTTCAATCTCCAGTCTGAGAAAGCTAAAATTTTTATTATTTTTTTAAATAGGAAGATTAGTTTTTTTCTTTAAAAATGATTATATTTTACTATTTTTCCCCTCTCCGTAATTGTAAAAATTGATAATTCAAAAACAATAATTCTGATTGGTTAAGTTAAAATGGCGAAAGCAATATGAGAGCACAGAGCACACGAGGTAAAAGCTTACATGACACCGATCGTCTGGCATGGTGCGTTCTCACTCATGTGTAAAAATCTTATTTCGTCACTGATTGATCGCTTTTATTTCACTTCGTTCTTTAAATTTTAATCCGTTTTTAAGATACGAAACACTAGAGTAGAAAATAAAAACTATGAATAATGCCATACTCTGACAAAATATTTTTTTTCATTTTAGTCAAAAATGTTTTTCTTCCAATCTGTGATCCACCGCAAATATCTGGTATTACGTCGGAATGAACCAGATTGGGTTTCAAGCGACGTGATCAGGCTTGCAGGTCTGACATCCGAAAGCAACTATGGGCCAAGTTTAACATTGTTGTAATGGACATTATTTTGCGTCATTTATTGAGATTTCAATTACAACAATGATGCCATATTGAATTGAGTTATCAGATATCAGACCTGCAAATAAGTGCACGTCGGTTTCAAGGAATAATGATAATTTCTTTAATTAAAAAAAAAAGCATTTGACAATTTTATGGTTTTAGAGTTGAATAAAAAATCCCACTCTCCTCAATCAAGGTATTTCCTTTAACTCAAGTTTTAAATGTTAATCAATTATATAAAAACTTGGCCAAAAAAAAAAAAAAACAAAAAAAAAAAAAACCTCGTCCTTCAGATATCAATCAATTTAAATGACCCTCATCTTGGCAAAAAACCCTCAAACCTAGGACTTCGTGGGGGTAATTATCAAATTCCCAGTTTTGAGAGGTTTTAAATTTTTAATTGATTAATTTTATTTTTTCCCTCAAGATGAGGGCCGTTTAAATCAATCGATATTTTAAGGTCGAGTTTTCATGCCATCTTTTTAAATACGTGTTTTTCCAGAGTACGGCAGTTAACTGGTTAAGCTTATAATTAAGCTTTAAGCATCCGGTTTACTTCGACAGATCACCGTTTTGAGACAATTCGTCACATTTGGATAATTTAAATAACTCTAAACTTGATTGCCAATAATTCTTAAACCTGAAACTTGTTGTAAGTCTCATGTTTAATCATTTTAACAAAAGTAGGCTCATCCTAAATTAATCGATTATGAAATTAAAAGAAAATCCTGGTCAAAAAGGATAAAAGGCTCTTTGTCAGTATATGTTAGGTGGAGGACAAGGAGATGTGTCATGTAATTAATAAGGGTTATGGAAATGTCACGAGGTTCATTAACTATTGTGTAACCATCTACGCGCCAAAGTGCCATTAATTATGATGTTTGCAGTCTGTGAAAATGAGTCGGGCCTGGTTCAAGATGACGAAGACGGAAGGCAACAATTGTATTACTTTGTATTGTGTGTACGGAACGGACCTCCTTTCGCTCATTCCTTCATTTTTAAAAGCGGAGTTGAGTAAACTTTGCGATTGAGAAACTAAAATCTTCCCAGAAATGGCACGCCCCTGTTTCCCATTCATCTCGGACAACGTTCTATGCATTTGTTAGTTTCGTCTTCACCGAGAAGAAAGACACTCAAACAAACACACGCACACAGACACACACACATACACACACGCACACAAACACACACACACACACACACACAGAGAGAGAGAGGGGGGGGGAGGAGGAGGAGGCGAGAGAGAGAGAGAGAGAGAGAGAGAGAGAGAGATAGATAGATAGAAATAGATAGATAGATAGATAGATAGAGATAGATAGATAGATAGATAGAGTAGATAGATAGAGATAGATAGATAGATAGATAGATAGATAGATAGATAGATAGATAGAGAGAGAGAGAGAGAGAGAGAGAGAGAGAGAGAGAGAGAGAGAGAGAGAGAGAGAGAGAATGACATTGTAGTCTTCTAGGTTAGCTGTTTCAAAGCCAAACGGTAATGTTTAAAAATTATATTTAAAAAACAAAAGATCGCTGCGGAATAGAACATGTCCTATTTGATTTAAAACTGTCGCAGCCAGTCTTCTTTTAAACTCAGCCCCCCCCCCCCCCACCCCCACCTCCTCCTCCTCCTCCTCCTCCTCTTCCTCCACCCAGTCCTCTCCTTTTTGGCACTTATTTTCTAGAACAACAACGTTAAACAGAGGAATGGAAACTGCGATACAGTCCACTCCGGATAATCAAAACTCGGTTGATGGCAATATTAGGTTAATCGCAACATTTCCTGAGAAACGGAATCAATTCTATATAAAAATCACTGGTTAATTGCAACAAACTTCGGTTAATCGCAACAAATTTTCGCCCTCAAAAAGTGGTAAATTCAAGAAATCAATCAAAGTATTATTAAATTTCACCATGAATGTAATCGTGACAGGTTGAAGAATCGAGAATGAACGGGATTTAATGCTACAGTTGTGTGTCACCACTCTATTAGAGCCAAAAGAAGGCGAGACTTTGCAGTAGGGTTTGTGATGTCATCTGGGGTCATTAAATAGGAGGCGAGGGGATGGGCATAGTCTTGACAACAGGTAGACAATGACAGTTGTCAAGAGAGACTGAGCGATATCCTTTGTTTTGGGATTGACAACTCTGTATAGTGACCAACGAGTTTGTTGAGAGCTTACTGTCTCTCATAGCGGCTAATCTCTTTGACTCCTACAATTGAGAACAAAAGCGTGAAAGTTAGTCTTATCTGAATAAGATGTCGACTTGCATCAAAGCTGCTTTTGCTTGACAAAATTTATACAAGGCTGCCATAAGGTTTTTATTTCAATCATATTGTTCATTATGTGGTGGACCAAGAAAAATGGTTACAGCAACTGGTTAGAGTTACCATATTTGTGTAAAAGGTTGCAATAGTGGACAGGAAAATGTACTTCGGTTAATCGCAACATTTTCGCTGATCCCAAGGTGTTGCGATTATCCGGAGTATAGGCGTTTTTTACCACACGTAAGAAAATGGTTTTTTTTTGTTTTTGTTTTTTTTTTTTGGGTTGGGGGGGGGGGGTGTTTTGTTTTTGGTCTTTTCTTTTCTTTAAGATTTTGTTCTGCTTTTGATTTTTTGATTTCTATAAATCATATTCAGTGTCCTAATAAAACATGCAACAATGAAACTCGTCACAACTATTGTTTATATCATGTCTAGACTAATGCAATGGTCTTTTACCTCACAAAAGCCGTGATAAAATCTCGCGCCTGCAGGACATACAGAATAGTGCAGCTAAGTTAGTGATAAGACAAGAGAATGGCACACTCCCTGCCTATTCTGTATGAGCTGCACTAGCTGCCTGCCAAGGAAAGAACCATTTTTAAGATTGCTCTGTTTTGTTTTAAAAGTCTAAACGATGAAGCACCTGATTACATTAAAAGCATGTTAGAAATATAGTATGTACCAAATAGGAATTTACGATCCCTGACTGACAAAACGAAGCTTTCTCTGAGAAATAATTATAAATTTTATATCGGCCGTTCCTTTACCAACACTGGGCCCCTTGTGTGGAATGACTTGCCCTGACTTAAATCATGGAACTAGATTTTATATACTATTTAACTGGACCAATGTATTTCATTTGAGTGTTATATGATATCCCTGAGAGAAAATGAATGAAATAGGATCGTTGGTAATCTTCATTAGGCACAGATCAAAAAGTATCCGTTCAGTACAAGGTCAATGAGTGGATCAACTTAGCTAAAAAATGTTGTCTTTCAATTAACTTTTCAAAGCTACCTCACGTCTCGAATCTTTGCCAAGAGTCCACATGACAACATCAGCTCTCGTTCATCCATTTGATTTCCAATTACGATAAAGCAAAACTTCTGTCTGTATGTCGTTACTTTTAACCAGTTAACTGCCGTACTCTGGAAAATACGCCTCTTTCCAGGGTACCACAGTTTAAAAATAATAAATTGAGCTTCTTATAGCGCAATATCCACTAAATGTGCTCAAAGCGCTTTACAAGAGGTCCCTGGTCAACAGCAACATTTAAAATGTAGGACGGAACATGACGCCTGTTAGGCGATATTACAATTTTTCGGACACAGACAACGCTGTTAACGGCCAGGTACTCATTTTACATGAGTACGGTGAGAGAATGTGAGTAAAGAGCCTTCTCCAAGGACTCAACTATGAGCCGAGCGAGAGGCTCGAACTCTGGACCTTCTGATCCGACAGCGAGTGCCATACCACCAGACCACATAACCGCACAGTTAGCTGGATAAGTATGTACATTGTATCAGATCATATTGACAAATTCAACGTATGTAACCTTTGAATTTTGTTTTTCTTTTACGTCATAAAGTCAAATTTAAATGTCACAATTTGACTTTTTCGTTTAATTGCAGACAGCGAAAAGTCAAATGTCAGTTTGAAAATTTAGGGTAAATAAAAATGATTGGGGTTTCAAAGGAAAATTGATGCATCCTAATTTTTAAAAATTATCATAACTGCCAGATTCAAACAACAGCATAACATACCATCATGTGGTTTGGGTTGCTTGGGTGAAAACGCATTCTAATATCCTGTGTTCGAAAAAAGATGCATTTCAAATTGTCCTGATGTGATCATAAAAGTTATCCAGGATAGAATGAAGAGCATTTAAGAATAAATAAATAATTAACACCTTTTTAGTCAAAGACATGATATTTAAAGTTTCGGGGTTCCCTGTAAATGAGTGATTTATGGTTTTAGAATCTGGTTTTAAATTTTGATCTGTTCCATGTCCAGGATGCACTTTAAATACAGTTCATAATATAGTCTATACCTTTATTTTGTTATAACATAAAACAACGATTGCCATGTCAAAAGAGAAGCAAGCTAATGCACTTGCCGGTCTGACAACAAAAGCAATTATGAACTTGGTTTAACACTTTCAATGGACAATAATTTGTAGGGGTTTTTATTTCAGTATTTCCATTTCAACAACTAGTAACAAGCCCGCAATTTCGCGGGGAAAGAACTATTTTCATTCGATATTGTACTCACCATCATTTATTGAGGGCAGATTGGTAAACAACGTTGTCTGTGTAATTTGGTATATCTTCGTTTGATTTTTCTGAGTGGCCCAACATTAAGTGTAAGCCACTATAGCCTCTGATCCGTGACACAGCAACATACAGTTGTCCGTTGTGATAAGAAAATCCTCAACGGTGAAAATACAAATTGAAAGAATACTGGGGTTGTAGGAGCTTTCGGATGTCTCCCCTTTACTTAACGTATGGAAAAACAAACACCTTAGCACCTTTACTAAGACGTATGATTAACCCTAATAGAAAAAAAAATCCTCCGATCTCGAGCTAACCCTAATAGAAAAAAACAAACCCTCGGACTGCTTTGCACTACCTTCCAAAACTTCACAAATCAAAATGGCGGCCCAAAATCAAAACAATGGTCAAATTAAGAAATTTTAAACTTTCACAAATTTATCAAGGTTTGTTCTTGAGTGTTTATAATGCTTCTATATGATGACAAATTGAATAAATAAACGCCTGACAAAAGATCAACGGTGAAAATACAAATTGAAAGAATACTGGGGATGTAGGAGCTTTCGGAATCTCTCCCCCCCCCCCCTTTACTTAACTTATGGAAAAACAAACACCCTAGCACATTTACTAAGACTTATGACTAACCCTAATAGATAAAAAAAAAATCCTCCGATCTCGAGCAATAGAAAAAAAAACCTCGGACTGCTTTGCACTACCTTTCACAAATCAAAATGGCGGCTGAAAATAAAAACAATGGTCTGTCAACTTTTTGTTGTTCTTCCTGTCGTAAAACCGCCAAACTGACAACTTTTTACAGTGACGAAATTGGTTGTTTTTGAGAGTGTTAGTGTCATCGGTACGTATTTTATGATATCTTTGTGACTCAACGAACTTTCAAACTGACTTTAAATTATAAAAGGGAATAAAGTTATCTGTTTATCTATCTGTATATTTCAGTAGAATTGTGCGCCGTATATTTTTCTTATTGACTCAAATAAGCACAATGTTCTCCACAAGGCTGTATTTTTTAAAGAAAGGATGAGCACATAACAACTGGGATAATTTGACCTGCAAATAAGTACACATCAGTTTATACAGAAGCCGGTATAAACTCTGGCTCCAAAATTAGCCATTAAAATGAAGTTAAAACGAAATACCGTTTCTCTTTGAGAGTACAGGATCTCTTTTAACACTTTCGTCATATTCTGTGAATATGACATCAATTAAATAGGGTTCTCTATAACATTGAAGTCGATTATGTGATTTGAAATTTAGACAATTCTGGTCTGTTGGTGTGGAGTAACCCAAAAATGAAATAATTTTTAAAATGTGACAACTTTCAACGTAAAACTTCTCGTGAAATTTGGAAGATTTGTTTCAAATGTATTTGTTCATAATTATTATTATTTATATATCTAGAGATCAACAAGTGCGCGACATCGAATAGAAAATGAACGTTTTCAAATATGAAATATGAGCAGTGAAGCTTTTGTTATTTAAAAAGAAAAGAAAAAAAATGTTGTTTTTTTTTTTAAATAATAAAATTGAAAAGAAATGTCAACGAAACCTGCTGCGAGGTTTATTAACCCTCCCGTCACGCCTAACGTCTGTTGTTGTTTGTCGAAGCCACGAGGGGTCTGGTCTAAACCCCAATGCAAAGGTGGCTTCGACACACCGTTTTAACACAAAAGCTCAGTGTCCTATCGCCTATAAAAACAGTCATGCTTTGGTTGGCGCTCTCAATAAACTTTAAAATCCAGCTATTGAATACAGATTTGGATTACTCTGTCTGCTTTTTGAGATAGAAAGTAACGGTAAAATGATAACGGGAAAAATGTCTTGGTTCTATAACCAGTTAACTGGCGTACTCGGGAAAAACTCGTATTTAAAAATTTGGCCAGAATACTCGTCCTTCAAATTTCGATCGATTTAAATGACCCTCATCTTGGCAAACTCTCTCAAACCTGAGACCTCTATTTTTCAGCTTTTGTGAGTTAGTGAGTAAAATTATAGTAAACTATTCCATTCTAAAATTAAAATACAGAAAGCCCTCAATGAAGGGAAAACATGTTCTGATATAATGCATAGTGTATTTTGATTAAAAGGATTGGGAGGAATCTGAGCCCGAAATGATCTTCATCATTCAGTCCTAAGTATCCGTATTCAATCGTAAACTCTCTCTCTCTCTCTCTCTCTCTCTCTCTCTCTCTCTCTCTCTCTCTCTCCCTCTCTCTCTCTCCCTCCCTCTCTCTCTCTCTCTCTCTCTCTCTCTCTCTCTCTCCAGCCGCTTTCAAAACTATATCCACGTAAATTATTAGGTTTTCAGTGGTTTAAATCATATCTCACTAATAGGTCACAGGCAGTGAGTGTAAATAGCAAAGTTTCTAACGATGTCTATATAGAATATGGCGTCCCACAAGGTTCGGTTTTAGGCCCTATCCTTTATACCCTTTATACTTTACATTAGGCAGTGTAATACGCTCCCATTCTGTTAATTACCACATATATGCTGACGACACGCAGCTATATAAATCTGCTTCTCTTCATGATCTCTCCTCTCTTGTCTGTTATTTAGAAAATTGTTGTGACTCCATCAAAAGTTGGATACTTGCAAATAAGCTATTGTTGAATAAAGACAAAACTGAAGTTGTTTTGATAGGAACTCAGCAAAAATTAAAGTCTTTCCAATTTTCAAATCCTACCCTAACTATATCTGATTCTGATATTTCTATTTCTGAAAAGGCTAAAATTTAGGTGTCATTCTGGATAGTTCTTTGTCTATGGATCAGCATATAAACAACAATGTGAAAATTATGCACTATTAGCTCCGTAGAGTATCACAGATGAGTTCGTTTTTTCCTTTCAACACCTTGAAGATAATTGTCTCTGCATTGGTCTTGTCATGTCTTGACTACTGCAATTCACTGCTC
>NC_088362.1:86588191-86600691 GCF_034508935.2 Berghia stephanieae | reverse complement strand
TATTTATTTATTTTATTATTATTATTATTATTATTATTATTATTATTATATTTATTATTATTATTATTATTATTATTATTATTATTATTATTATTATTATTATTGTTATTACCATTATTACCATTATAATTATGCCATTCTCAAGTTCAAAGGTTTGCACCTCCCCCCCCCCTCTCTCTCTCTCTCTCTCTCTCTCTCTCTCTCTCTCTCTCCACATCTCCCTATCCACCCTCCCCGCCTCCCACGCGCTCTATCTCTGTGATATAATATTATCTTTCATTGTGTCCACTCAGTTGCACCTTCTGTCTCCCCCCCCCCCCTCTCTCTCTCTCTCTCTCTCTCTCTCTCTCTCTCTCTCTCTCTCTCTCTCCTCATAGGGTAGGAGACTATATTATTATTATTTTTTTTTAAAAGAATTATTTCAAGCACCTGTTTAACAGTTTTATCATTTAAACAACCCCTCACCTATCTCGTTATCTCAAAAAGCCAAAGGGTGGCGTTACCTTTTGCGCAGTAAACTGGATGTCGTCATATCCAAATTGGAATTTTAATAGTCCAGACCTTTAGATTTTTTTTTTTTTACTCCTTCTCTGATCTCTAACCAACTTTAATACGCACATTTACCAAAAAGGCTGAATTCACTCCCTCATTTTAAAAATAAAATTATTAAAAAGAAAATTACATTGCAGCTCGCCGAATACTTAAGATGAAATATGGCCAATGAAGTATCTGTGTGATCTTTGTCACTTTGATACCCGTGTCAAGCCACCTGATTTTGAATTCTTCCTATGAATGTTTTTTTTTTTTTTTTTTTTTTTTTTTTTTGTATTTGAAAATAAATATTTTCCTATAACGTGTTGTTTTTATGGAGTCAATCCCGAATTGTCAAAGGAGTAAGTAACATCTCTGATGTCTTTGGCAATACAGGTGTGTAGACTACACATAATATACGAGGTAACACGAAACCCAAGAAACAAATTACTTTACACTGTTTAGCTGATTTACATAGAGTTTACGATCACTTTTTTTTGTTTTTTTTTTTTGTTTGTTTTTGTTTCTTTAAAAAGACAAAACAACTACTAAATCTTTTCCAAATCTGAATATAAAAATCGAATTATGATTTAATTTCTGACATCATCACAACCAGAAGACAGAAACCTGGTCAAAATCTATGGGTTTCTCGATATTATATTTAGCTCATTTTTTCAAAGCTTTAAAATATGACTTTTGAAAATTTCCCTCTCTAAATTTGAATGTCTTTTCCTCAAGTCCTCCAAATCACCATGGTCTATGATTAACTAATTTCATGAGTTTTTCCTCTTCCATGAATTCTTTGAAGTCCGAGGTTCAAAACTTTTTGACATTTTGTGGGCATTGTAATTCCTATAACGAAGCATAATGAAGTGAAACTCTTCTTGCCAAAACAGTAATAATATATTTTATCAGTGCACGGCTCGAGTTGGCGTGTGCTTATTACGATAGGAATGTTTTATTCTAAATACAAATTTCTCATTAGAGGATAATTGGAGCGAGTTTGTTTATTTTTATTGTTTTAATCCAGGAAAAGTGCACGCTGACAAAGTTCGATACACAGAAAAGTTGTTTACTTTTTTTCTTTAAAAAAAATAATTGTTTTATATTTTAAGAGTAGGAGATGGCGTGGAATGGAATTTTTAGCATCAGTTAATTTGTTTTCCATCCCAGTCTAGATGGGAACTAGTTCTTACATGCATCACCTTTGTCTAATAAGGATATTACCGACCAAACACTTTAAAAAAAACCCACCATACAATGAACGTTTGCTTCAGTATAACATGGAGTAAATAACCCCCACCTCCCAATCAGTCACGGGTTTAAGACTTTTAGAGGGAGTTCAATGTAATCTATTGATATACAAATGTATTGATATGCAAATGTTTTCTGATCAATGTGTTTGCCGTGGTACAGCAGAAGAGTTATTAATGTTTCTCCCTGTGACCACAGAGAGAAAAAATAACAACAACGACAACAACAATCAAACAAAATAAACCCCACAACAAAAAAAAAACCAAAAAACAAAGCAAAACGAAACAAATAACAACACCCGAAAATAACCCCCAACAAAAACAACAAAACAACGAAACAAAAACAAAAATAATAGGATGTAATACAGAAGGCGAGTTGAAAAGTTATTTGTATAGAGGTTAGGATATCTTTTCCCCTGTCATATTTTTCTCGTTTTCCCTCATGAATTTACCATCAGTTTATGAATTTGATGACGAAATTTGATATTCCAGTTTGGTAGAATTATTTTAATGATTACGGTGCATCCGTCATACATAACGTGACACACAGAGAAGCCATTTGCAATCTTTTTAAAAATAAATTCTAGACTTATTTTATGTTCATGTGTTTTCATCCGGTAGAAAGAGTTCCTTTCGGCAGTGACTCCCAGATCCTATACGTGTATAGATAGAATGCGCTTGGCCAAGGAGTTCACAACATTGCCATCCGGAAGTATAACGGACCAACACACAAACTCTGTGTAACCATGAACTTTTATAGTCTGGTTAATACAGTTTAGTGAGAACAACTCACAAACGCGGATGGCAAAAACAATAACAAAGGCCTGAGTGACGTCATCTGCATACTATCTATATTGCACTCAACCCCCCCCCCCCCTCCACCAACCGCAAATATAAAGAGCTTTATCCACTTTATAGTATATCAAGGCCCTTTACAAGGACGTATGCTACTCTAATAACTTAAAACTGACCCCCCCCCCCCAAAAAAAAAAAAACAACAAAAAAAAAAAAAAAAAAAAAAAAAAAAAAAAAAAAAAAAAAAAAAAACAACCAAAAAAACAAAAAAACAAACAAACAAAACAAAAAAACCCAAAAAAAAAACAACAAAAAACAACAAAAAAACCCCCCAAAAAACAAACAAAACAAAATACCCCCCCCCCCCCCCCGAAAAAAAAACAATAACAAAACAAACAAAAATCAAAATCAAAACAAAACAAAAAAAATAAAACAAAACAAATAAACAATCTCAACAGCAAAATAAAATGGGGGATGGGAAAAGTAATTTCATGAATATTTTACAAGCGATGTTCTGAATTACTCGAACCTGACACTATGTCTTTGGTTTTCAGCAAGAGAGCAGTGCAGTGTCTGTAATGCGCCACGTCAACGATTTTATAGTTCTCTTATTTAGAACAGTTAGGTTTGTTGACCTGTTATGATTAAATAAATGACGAAAATACTTATTTTAAATGGCTGCGACTCATAACGGTGAATGAAGTGGAAAGAGGGGGTCGGCATGGTCTTTGTATAGATTAGACTAGCAGTTATTGGAGGGCCCTAGTCGATTATGGGATATATCTTTTCTATCAAACTTCCACCCCCTGTCCAGCAGTAATTCGGCAGTTGGGTCTACTTCAGACCCGGCAGAAACAACTTGGAACAGTCAGGCGTCTGTTCCAAAGGTGATAGGGCTAAGCCACCCTGTCGATTTTATGCTAATGAAACAGACAGACTTCGATTTCATGGGCCTTACGGCTCTAAAGAACTAATTAAAATAAAAATCACAGTAGACGATTGTAAATTTGAATTAAAGGCCTATCTATTCTCTACGCCTCTCACCCACTCGTAACAGTAGAGATTTTGGGTGTATTCAAGCACTGTAATGTACTTGACCTAGATTTCGTTGGATTAACTGCGGTCCTCTGAAAAAACACGTATTAAAAAATTTGTCCAGAAAACTCGTCCTTCAAATATCGATCGATTTGTATGACCCTTATCTTGGCAAAAACTCTTCAAACCCGGGGCATCTTGAGGTCCCAGGTTTGAAAGTTTTTGCCAAGATGAATATCATTTAACTCGATCGATATTTGAAACATGGTTTTTCTGGCCAAATGTCTAACTTCCGAGTCTTTCCAGAGTACCGTACGACAGTTAACTGATTAAATGAGAGATATTCTACTCTGATAGGTTTAAAGGTAAGAACGGCTCCCCCTGTTCCACACCATACCCACCTGCTTGGTTTTGTTCTCGTCTCAGATCGCGTGAGGGGGACAAACTTCCTGCCTTTTGTTGAAATGATAATTCTGATCCTGCGTAGTTTATAATGTACTGACTTATCAAAGTGTTACGATCAACATTTTAAAAAAATGTATTTACCTGTCATCCACTGACAAAATTATCCGTCTTTTGGTCTGAAACGTTTCACATCATATCATAATGATAGTAAGCTGCTAGAAGCAGTGGACTGGAAAAAATAATAACGTTCATTTTCTCATTCCCTTCCATTATTTGTTTTTAATATTGGCTGAAGAAGCGTTTTGAGCCCAAAACGTTCCGTGTTTGCTATTTTGTTCTTTTGCGAAGCTCTCATCTTATATTCATTTTTGTTCATTACTTCATACCATACAGACTTGTCTATTTCTACGGAAACATCAATAAAATAACGAATTTTTGGTTTCAACTTCACATACTGCTTAGACCTTTCAAATGCTAAAAAAAGTAAGAAAAAGAACAAGAAAGCTAAACGTAAGGTTTTGCTAAGAGGGGGGTTATTTAAATAGACCGTTATTTGAAGAGCGAGTTTTCTGACCATTTAAAAAAAAAAATGCTCGTCTTCCCAGAGTACGGAAGTTAACTGGTTAATAAAACGACATTAATTTTACGTTTTGTCCAGAAAACTTTTAATACATATCATGTCGATGGATCTTGATTTAAATTTGCTAAAATAATCGTTAAACGAAGACTTTTAAAAAGTATTTTATAGTTACGTTGTACTAGGGGAATGTGTTTGTCACCGATTCTGTCCCTTAGTTGTGTCCAACACACAGAGTTCTACTATTATATAGTGTTACGGTAGACTTATGTGGTCCAACACAGTGAATGCTCTTAGGAAGACAACTTTGACGTAAACAACATTTCTCAAGTATTGCTGGTTTCTAAGAGTTAATGAAAATCCCAAAATGTGACCCATCGGTTTTAAGTCGGGGTGGTCAAATACTGAAAATTGAACTTGCATTCATAATTTGAAAATATTTGTTTTAATAAAAACATTAGTTATAATAACTTGAAATGACAAAAACTAAATTTTTCCACCCCTCCCATTGGAAAGTCCTATCATTTCTTAGTAAATGCGTAATCGTTGAATAATACTTTGAACGCGTTGAATAAAAATATAAACTTATCATATTTTTATCGTGCAATTGCACATACTCGCAAGCTTGTAGTGTTATAGGGTGCGATAAAAATAAAGTTTAATAAATGCAAAGAAATGAAAGAATGGTAAACCTCTTATTTTTGGTCATTTCAACTTTCGAGTCAATTTTTGTCATCTTGTTCACCCCGACATAATACCGTTTTGAGGCGTTGGGTCACAAAACACACCAATCCATGTAAAAATGACTATCCCGTGTGTTTCCGTCCTTGTAATTTTCTTGTTGTGACCAATCAAGGGGCTGAAATAGACAACAAATGCATTCCCTGAATGTGAAACTTACCAATGCTGACCGCAGGGAAATAGATGATTATGAGTTACTTTCATAGTCGAAGAATATTAGACGTTTTGGATACAGGAGATTGTACACTATTAAACTATGAATAAATCATTACAATGTATTCCCCCTCATGAGAAACACACACGCACGCGCGCGCGCGCGCACACACACACAGAGACACAACACATAAAGAAAGAGATAGAGAGAGAGAGAGAGACACAGAGAGAGAGAGAGATAGAGAGAGAGAGAGAGAGAGAGAGAGAGAGAGAGAGAGAGAGAGAGAGAGAGAGAGAGAGAGAGTTGGGGGGGGGGGGGAGGATAATGCCACCTACAATGGTAACCCGGAGAAACTATTTCGGTTGGTTAGTTTGTGAGAGGAAGAAGATTTAAAAGAGAAAAAGCCATTTTATGTGAAGGAGACATTCAGGCATTTATTGTCTGCGATAAGGAGTGGGAATTCCCATTTTCTTCATTGTCCACTGTGTCCACCATGCAATTTGATACAGCACGTCCTCCTTTCGTCCTTGTCACCCAATACACGCGACCTGACAAGATGAGAAGATGCACATGACACTCCATGACCTCGTCTTCTAACTTCTAGCTTGGTCACCTTATTTCACTTTTTCACCACAATCAATTTACTAGACTGCGCAGTCTGAAAAAACACGTTTTTAGAAATTTGGCAAGAAAACTCGTCTTTCTTACAGCGAGTGATTATAATGACTCGCATCTTGTCAAAAACTCTCAAACTTGGAACTTCCTTGGGGTCATAGTTCCCAAGTTTTTGACAAGATGACGGTCATTTTAATCGATCGTTGAAGAACGAGTTTTCTAGAGAATGTTTCAAAAAACGTGTTTTGTTTTTTCTTCAGAATTCGGCAATGTCATTAGTCTAGACTGACTGTACAAAAAAGAAACCAACTAGCATTGATTGCTTTGCTGTGCTCTTACAAATCACATTTATAACAACCTTTTTGGCCAGAAAGCTTTTACTTACAAAACAATCAGAAAGGATCGTTTTTGCATCATATCCTCTTCATTCAAAATTCTAGGTACTTTAACATTAAAATTAATTGTTAAGCATGATAACTGTTAAATTGTATTTTTTAAAATCAGTGCAACAGGCACCAAAATGTTATCATGTAAAGATACCAAAAACAAAAGTGATTTAACATAAAGGAATATATCGCTTTCAGTATAGAATAATCGATCGGGAATAAGAACCCAAGACATTTTGATTAAAAGGCGAGTCACTATGTCAAAATGTATTCAAAATGAAAGATCAAGTAGTGGATGACGTAAAAGATTTGACAAAAGCAGATGATTTCAAAATTATTATTTAAATGTCAAATGTTAGACGTCTCCGGTGCAAATGTTTTCCAATGTTTCACTGGGTTTTGGGGGGAGGGATGGGGTAGGCGCGACATGCACTTATTTATTTGTGATCATTGTTATATTTGAAAGGAAGTGGTTATTCAGTATCAGATACTGAATAGTGCTTTGCCACTATTCAGTATCCATAAGGAACTCTTTTTTTATAGAGAGAGTGAAAAGTGCGACAATCTCGGTTGAATGGAAATGAACTGCTGACCTACTTCCAGATTGAACACATGCACTAACTGACAGCCCGATTCAAAGCTGTAAAAATATTTTGATCGTAATTTTTTTTAAATTTCTGCTTTTATGCAATTAAAATAGTTCAAAATATCAAAATAAGAGTGGCATTCAAATCCATTTTTAAATGTCTAAATAGACATGATTAAATGTCACTAAGAGTTCAGTGACACCATGGCTTGGTGGATATAAGCTGTTTGACTCTGAGTTTTAAGGTTCGAGAGTTCAAATCCCGGTAGGGGTAACTTTTTTTTTTTTTCCCATTATTTTTTAAATTCCTTCTGTCTATTGATATTTTTTAAACTTTTGTTTTTATAATTTTATTTGCTTGTAATATACTTTAATGTTGATATTATACTATTGTACTTTTATTATTATTATTATTATTATTATTATTATTATTATTATTATTATTATTATTATTATTATTATTATTATTATTATTATTATTATTATTATTATTGTTGTTGTAATCGTCATCATCACTATTATGATTATGATGATTATTTTTTTTTAATCAAGTAGTTGGAGTAATTTAATCAGTTATCGATTTATTATGAATATCTTTTATGTGTTATCATCTCGTTGTTGTTTTTCATTATTGTGCTCTTCTATTGTTCATTATTTTTTAAAATCTTGTTTTTTTTCTGTTTGTCTCATTTGTTGTTGTTGTTGTTGTTGTTCTTGTTTTTTGTTTGTTTGTTTGTTTTGTCATCTAAGGCAAAACGGATTCATTATAAATATGTGGGCAGACTTTCTGCATTTTTTAATTGAGCGATGTACTTCCGTGAATTAATTGCCGTACTATATTAAAATTTACGTGATAATAATAATAATAATAATAATAATAATAATAATAATAATAATAATAATAATAATAATAATAATAATAATAATAATCATTTAAATAGATACTGAATATTAGACTACAATTGACATCTATTTACTGAATACACGTGGTATTGTTAGGGGTGTTTCTTTTTTTACGAAACCTGCCAAAACACGCCGATACCCGACAAAGTTATGGGAAGTAGGCAGCAGTGGGGAGTGAACCTGGGACTCAGGGAAGTGTACACCGTTGGGGAGTGAACCTGGGGCTGGGTTTCGTAAAAAAAAAAGCAATTACTTTTTTACGAAACCCGACAATATCCGACAAAGTTATGGAAAGAAAGTAGGCAACAGTGGGGGAGTGAACCGGAGATTCAGGGAAGTGTGCACTATTGGGGAGTAAACCTAAGTCTATGGTTTTTTGGCGGATTTCGTAAAAAAGTAATTGCTTCATTCTCGTCTGGTACCCATCTCCCATAGTCCGGCTTCATTTCCCACTGGTATCCATCTTCCCTAGTCCCAGGTTCATTTCCACTGATATCCTCTTCTCACAGTCCCAGGTTCACTCCCAACCGGTGTGCACTTCCCTGAGTCCCGGTTCATTGCCCAATGGTGCCCACTTCCCATAACTTTTGAAAATTTCGGTAGGTTTCGAAATAAAAGTACATTCTGAGCTCACTGTAAACTGGAATCAGCCTTTCGCAGTCCCAGGTTCAATCCTCATCAGTGTCCAAATCCCAGATTCACTCCCCACTGCTGCCTGCTTCCCATAACTTTGTCGGGTTTTGGCGGGTTTCGTAAATAAGTAATCCCCCCTCCCCTTGGTATTGCTTTTTTTTACAAAATCCAGAGTCCCAGGTTCACTCCCCACAAGTGTACACTTCCCTGAATCTCAGGATCACCCCCCACTGTTGCCTGCTTCAATAAGTTTGTCGGATATTGCCATGTTTTGTCGGGTTTCGTAAAAAAAGTAATTGCTTTTATATGAAACTCGCTGAAACCCGCCGAAAACCAGAGTCTCAGGTTCACTCCCTACTGGTGTACACTTCCTTGAATCTCAAGTTAACTCCCCACTGTTGCCTACTTCCCATAACTGTCGAATATTGCCGGGCTTCGTAAAAAAGTAATTGCTTTTATGTGAAACTCGCTGAAACCTGCCGAAAACCATAGTCTCAGGTTCACTCCCCACTGGTGTACACTTCCCTGAGTCTCAGGTTCACTCCCCACTGTTGCCTACTTCTCACAACTTTGTCGGATATTGCCGGATTTCGTAAAAAAAGTAATTGCTTTTATGTGAAACTCGCTGAAATCCACCAAAAACCATAGTTTCAGGTTCACTCCCCACTGGTGTACACTTCCCTGAGTCTCAGGTTCACTCCACACTGTTGCCTACTTCCCACAACTTTGTCGGATATTGCCGGGTCTCATAATAAAGTAATTGCTCTTATGTGAAACTCGTTGAAACCCGCCGAAAACCAGAGTCTCAGGTTCACTCCCCACTGGTGTACACTTCCATGAATCTCAGGTTCACTCCCCACTCTACTTCCCATAACTTTCTCAGATATTGCCAGGTTTCGTCGGGTTTCGTAAAAGAGTAATTGCTTTTATATGAAACTCGCTGAAACCCGCTGAAAACCAGAGTCTCAGGTTCACTCCCCACTGGTGTACACTTCCCTTAGTCTCAGGTTCACTCCCCATTATTTGCCTACTTTCCATAACTTTGCCCCATTTTGTTGGGATTTGGCGCATTTTGTAAACAAAAAGTAATTGCTTTTTTTTTACAAAACCCGCCGAAACCCAGTCCCAGGTTCACTCCTCACTGGTGTTTACTTCCACGAATCTCAGGTTCACTCCCCACTTTTGCCTTCTACCCATAACTTTCTCGGATATTGCCAGGATTAGTCGGGTTTCGTAAAAAAGTAATTGCTTTTATATGAAACTAGCTGAAGCCCGCCGAAAACCGTAGTCTCAGGTTCACTCCCCACTGGTGTATACTTCACTGAGTCTCAGGTTCACTCCCCACGCTTTGCCGCATATTGTCGGGTATCGTAAAAAAAAGTAATCCCCCCCCCCCACATTTTTTATTGCTTTTTTACAAAACCCAGAGTCCCAGGTTCACTCCTCACTGGTGTACACTTCCCTGAATCTCAGGTTCATCCCCTCCCCCCCCCCCCCTACACACACACACACACGCTGCTGCCTACCTCCCATAACTTTGTCGGATATTGCCGGGTGTCGTCGCGTTTCGTAAAAAGTAATTGCTTTTTATTACGAAACCCGCCGAAACCCAGTCCCAGGTTCACTCCCCACTGGTGTACACTTTTCTGAGTCCCAGATTCACTCCCACAGCTGTCCTCTTCCCATAACTTTGTCAGGTTTCGGAAGAAAAAAAACACCGTACAAAAACCACTATTCAGTGTCAGATACTGAATAGTGCAAAACCACTATTCAGTATCAGATACTGAATAGTACAAAAGCACTATTCAGTATCAGATACTGAATAGTGCAAAACCACTATTCAGTATCAGATACTGAATAGTGCTAGCCTATTTGAAATACTCTCAAACCAACGCAAAATATTGTCCATTACAACAATGTTATATCAAGCCCATAATTGTGTCTGGGTCACAGTCTGCAAATAAGTACACGTCGGGTAGGAGCACTATTTCAAACCAAGTTAGCTATCGTTTATGGTCATTTCCGTTATCACTTGTAGAAGGATGCTGTTTCGCGCGACCGCTCACGGACGTTGCAATAAGTTCATCATATTAATGATATATAAACATTTTGAATAATTGTGATCAATAACTTTTAGATGAGCGATGACACAATCTATTGATAAATTTATTTACAGTAGAACCTTGCTAAACCGTTATCTCTAAACTGATCCGGACATACGACCAACCCGGCGTGTCGCCTACTTTATGGAATAGCCATTCAGAACAAAAAGGTCCCTGAAGCCAGAATTTACCCCGGTTTTGTTTTTGTTTATTCATCTTAACAACGCCACTACCACATTATCCCATTCGTCTGTAGTGTTTCATTCATCCTGTTTTGTTTATAAAAGGGACACCCGAAGCGTCCATTTTATCTGTTTTCGTATATTAAATTGGAGCTTACATTCAATTTCACATTGTTATTTATTGGATGCTTAATAGACGTCAAGTACCCTCCTTAATAAAATGGTCACAGTACTATGCACCATTCACCGTTTAAGGAATTGAGCTATATGAATGTTTTCATTTCGGTTAAGAACAAATTACATAATTCGGATCACTTCGGGTTCAAAACCCATTTTCAGACAACAACAAACAATAACAATATCAACAACAACAACAACAACAGCAACAACAACAACAACAACAACAACAACAACAACAACAACAACAACAACAACAACAATTAACCATTCATCGCTAAAGCTTTCCTCTATATTTTGTCTCTGTGAAGGTTTGCGTAAATTGACATGCCTTGTCTGGAAGAGATATTATTGTTCTCTCTATTTGTAGCCTTTTGGTGATTTTACACTACTTCATCGTGTGGTGGAGGTCGTTTTTCACTGGAGTCGGATAACCCGATTCGTTTTGGGATGACTCAAGTTAAGAAAGAATCTAGCCAACGCTTAAGTGACCGCGCCCCCAATGGGAGGAAATCAGAAACTTGGATCTCCTCAAGTCTTTTTTGATCTCATCCTCTTATATCTGTCTCAGACTTGACTAAAGACAGTTAGAGCATTATTTCAGAAACCTAATCTTGTAGGACATGTTCGGAGTCACCTGTAAAAGCTAAAAATTATCTTATTGTGTAATTTTATTATTTTTTTTATTTCATTCTTTCTCTCTTTCTCTTTTTAAAATATTACCTTATCATTATATTATATATTAAAAAATCAGTGCAACAGGCACCAAAATTAATCACGTTTGCGCTGCTTTGTTTTTGTGGTACATACGTCATTTGGCTTGTTACCTTGAGTTTTTCTGCTGTATTCTGATAAAAAACATCTATAAAATTTGGCCAGAAAGCTCGTCCTCTTAAAAATTGATTGATTAAATTGGCCCTCATCTTGTCAAAAATTCTGAAATCTGGGAATTATAAGGACGTCTTAGGTTTGAGAGTTTGTAAAAATTGAGGGTCATTCGAGGAAGACACAGAGGCCATTTTAATCGGTCGATATTTGAAGGACGAGTTCTCTGGCCAAATTTTCCTCCGCAGTACGGCAGTCTTGTGAGTCAGGGGTTTAGACCCACTTTGGGTGGATCAAAGTTGAGTCCTTTGGAAAGACTTTATACTCACTTTTCTCATCACATTCCGGTATAAAACCTAACAGGTGTCTTGTCTCAAGTATGCCAAGTGTCAGATGAAAAGTAAAATGCTAACCCTTTTTATCGGCCAAAACAATCGTAACCAACCTATAAAATAACAATGTGCAACTGTTAACCTTTATAGTTTATTAGAGATACTTTTGTAAGAACAAACACATCTTTTCGGGTCTAAAGAACAATAATGGTGTGTTGTTCACTTCATTCTTCATAAGATGGAAACTATAATATAATAAAAAAAAACT
>NC_088362.1:86573191-86580691 GCF_034508935.2 Berghia stephanieae | reverse complement strand
TTTTTAGCGATGAAAGTCGTTTCAACTTGTCCCAGTCTGACAGAGTCTGTATTTGGAGAGCACCTTCCACTCGTTTCCGGGACCAGAACATCGTGGAAGTTGAACCGTTCGATGAAGGCGTTATGGTTTGGGGTGGCATAAGCACCGATACCAAAACCCTTCTCGTTTCCATCAGGGGGAATCTCAAATACAGAGCGTTACTTGACCAAAGTGCTGGCTACTCAAGTCGTGCCCCTGTTCCAACTAAATGTCGTATTGATATTTCAACAAGACAATGCCCGCTCTCTTACGGCACGTATCTGCATGGGTTATCCCGAACAAAACAACATCACTGTGCTCCCAAGGCCAGCCCAATCACCAGACCTCTCACCGATTGAACACCTTTGAGACATTCTTGGTCTGCGTGTGAAGGCGAGACAACCACAGAAAATTGAAGTATTGAGTGATGTATTGGTCAAGGAGTGGATTGCTATCCCACAAAAGACAAATCGAAACATCATGAATTCAATGAAAGTCGTGTGTCCGACATGTTCTCGAGGCAAATGGCGGACACACCGGAAGCATACCAGTTTGTCACACTCAGTTTGTCACAGGCCCAGTTTGTCACAGACCCAGTCTATCACAGGCCGACCCTGCCTCGAATGTGCGCTGCGCATGATGGAAGTTATCATTGACCCTCTCAAAAACAGTAAATGAATGAATGATTGATTGATTGTATGAATTGAATTTTATTTTTCAATTGTTTTCACGAAAGAACATTCATTTTTGAAATTTTACAAAGTAATTTTCTTTCATTTGCATGCAAAATAAAATAAACTGAATTGATATTTAACAAGACCATCTCTACACCACCAGTTTGAATGTGAAGATTAAAAAACTTAAGTTACAAATACAGTGGTAAAGTGCTGTAATTACTACAGTCATCAATACTCATATACTTAAATGAAATAACAAAGCGATCTTATTCATGAGTCTTCTTTTAAGCCATAATTATGTTTCTTTTAAAAGTTTGTACACAGATCAACTCAGTTTGTGTGAAAAAATATAATCATTGCATCTGGAAGTTATGAGAAGAGTAAATTGAAGGACTGAAATGGATGTAGGAATACAAAACTATTCTAGAGTAAAACAAATAAACGGGTATCTTAATTTCTTATATGCAGGACACCATAAAACTTAAGTAATTGTACATCATTTTGTACATCAGATTTACAGTCTGACAAAAGTAGGCAAAGAAGTAATCTAAGGCCTACTTGCGCTAATCTGGAGCCTGTGACAAACTGGGCCTGTGACGAATTGGGTCTGTGACGAATTGGGTCTGTGACAAACTGGGACTTTGCAAACTTGACAAACTGGGCAGCCTCCGACACACCTGGTACAAACGCGATCGAAAGAGTACAAAGCGTCATTATTTCCTATACAATCATTATTGTGCTCTCAATTGTGGCAATTCCTCCTCTAATTAATTGTAAATAAAATACTGAAAACCACCCTAATTGTTTCATGGAAAGAGTTGTTCTTTACGTTTGTTGAAATGTCATTTTAAAATTTTACTGTTTTATCTGAGTTTCGCCCTTTATAAAATGGTGCGTTTTCAATCTTGCATACCTCTCTCTTTTCTCTCCTCTCTCTCTCTCTCTCTCTCTCTCTCTCTCTCTCTCTCTCTCTCTCTCTCTCTATATTATATATATATATATATATATATATATATATATATATATATAATATATATATATATCTTTCTTTCTCTCTCTCTCTCTCTCTCTCTCTCTCTCTCTCTCTCTCTCTCTCTTCTCTTCTCTTCTTCCCCTCTCTCTGCATGTAAGTATAATGTGTGTGTGCGTGTGTGTGTGTGTATATGTGTGTGTGCGTGCGTGTTTGTGCGTGTGTTTGTGTTGTGATCGACATATTTTCGCCTGGTCTCCATGTTATGTTCGTACCATCAGAGCAATTTTAATGACACCACGGAGTATAAAAATATTTTTAAAACTATAGACCAAAAACAAGGAAATAGGAATGGGCCCGCCGCGACTGTGGCTGTTTATGGTGGGCCCACAACTTTGTATGGTTCTCAACCAGTTAACTGCCATACTCTGGGAAAAAGTCGGTATTTTAAAAATTTGGCCAGAAAACTCATCTTTCAAATATCGATCGATTTAAATGAGCCTCATCTTGGCAAAAACTCTCAAACGTAGGACTTCGCGAAGTCCCAGGTTTGAGAGATTTTGCCAAGAAGTGGGTCATTTAAATCTATCGATATTTGAAGGACTAGTTTTCTGATCAAATTTTTAAATCCGATTTTTTTTCCAGAGTACACAGTTAACCAGTTAAAGTTACACCACATACATTTATAACATATCATGATAAGGTTTCCTTAGGTCAAAAGTTCTTTGACTGTGACGAGAAAATTATATTTCAAAAACTACTTGATATTATGATCATTACAAAAGTATTCCGTGAATAATCATACCGAGCAACCAAAATAAACACATTATTCGTCAAATACCCCCAGCTCTACAAGATTGATTGCACCTGATATTATTTTCTTGAAGTCTCGGGTTTAAGAATTTTAGATAAGTCGGTAAGTCGACAGATGTATGAAGCAAAAGTTCTCTACCCAAAATGTGAAAATCGTAATGTGAGTGTATGGATGAAGAGCCCTGGTCAATATATAATAATATGCATCGTTTTATAAAATCTAGGGATGTAATATCCGAGACTTGTGTATGATTATTATCGTTGTTGTTTTCATGATTATGTTTGCCATTAACATTTAATTGTACTTTGAACTTTGTACATTTATGATTCATTCTATCATGACCAATTTTCAATTACTAGTTTTCTATTATAGATGGTCTAGTATTTTTCGATTTTACATTGCCGTATTGATATTTTTTTCTTTACATTCAAAGTTGTGTAAAACTGTCTGTGAATGATACAATGCAAAGTATATGAGATTCTGTAATTATAAATTATTGTATAAGGCAATTAAATGATAATTCCTATAATAATCCTTTTGTAAGATAAGATAAGATACGATTACTATAAATAAGCTGATCATTTTTCATTCTCAGCGAAAACGTGTGATTTCGTCGAGTGCCACAATGATGGAGTGTGTATTTTCGACGGAAAGGTGGAGAGGTGCCGTTGTCAGCAAGGATACACCGGGGAATTTTGTGAATTAAGTATGTTTTTTATAATTGTATTTGAATAACCTTTACTTGATTACCACAGCCACCACAACCAGTACCACCACCACAATCACCAACACCAGTATCATCATCATTATCATCATCATCATCATCATCATCATCATCATCATCATCATTATCATCATCATTATCATCATCATCTTCATCACCATCATCATCATCAGCGTCGTCATCGTTGTCTCCACCCGCTTTTTCTTCTTCGTCTTCTTCTTCTTCCTCTTCTTCTTCTTCTTCTTCTTCTTCTTCTTCTTCTTCTTCTTCTTCTTCTTCTTCTTCTTCTTCTTCTTCTTCTTCTTCTTCTTCTTCTTCTTCTTCTCCTTCTTCTTTTTCTTTTGTTTCGAGAACATTTTATTGTATATTTTTTAAATTTACGAAACGTCAAGCTCGCTTTTTCATAAAAAGAAGATACTTTAATTGTTACAGGAGAACGAGAGCATCCAATCCTGGAATGGGCGTCATCTCACATGCAGACCAAGACTATGAGACCCCCTGTCACTTCCATGATAGCCTTAGATTGCCGGGTGGGTTACAAGAACTGGACAAGGGACTACATGTATAGCTACTCGACATATTGGCTGAAGAATGGGCTACCCATCAAGTTCAACAACAGCCGCCTTGTCAATTTAGTAAGGAATCTACGTTGTCTTTGTCCTCATTTTTGTCATCGTCGTTATCATTATCATCATCATCATCATCATCATCATCATCATCATCATCATCATCATCATCATCATCATCATCATCATAAAAATAAAATAATAAGTAAATAAATAAATAAGTCCCCTTTATTCGTCCATCTGGTGATATCTTTTTTAGGATCTATTCCAAAGGAATAACCCAGCCGCAAAGTGAGCTAAGGCTAGGTGACTTGCTCAAGGCCACATGCGCTGCGAGTAGTCGAACTCGTAACCGTCGTCGTCGTCGTAATCGTCATCATCATCATCATCATCATCATCATCATCATCATCATCATCATCATCATGATCACCATGGCCACACTCATAATTCACATAATATTAATATTGATATTATATGTGATCAACATCACTATCTGCTTTATCTATCTTTTTCAATATTCATAGGTCAGTATCATAGAGCTTCACGACCTTCGACCTTCTGATGGCGGCAACTATACATGTGTTGTGGAGGCAGGCGGACACCAAAAACATTGGTCATATTTTGTCGAAGTAGAGTGTGAGTTAAACAACCTTTTAATGATAAAATAATATGAATAAAGAAATCCGCTGGCACAATTTTTGACAAACTATTTAATTTTCATCTAGAGTTTCTCAATGTTTTACACTTCCATGGTTGAAAATTTTAAAAGGGAATGACTATTGGTCAGTAATGACCCCCAGGAATCTTAAATGGAGATTCCATAGTGTCCACATTTGATTCCCAGCATATTTCTTCCACACTGCTAGCTGTTTTCCGCATCGCACAATCATTTTTGCCTGGGAAATATGTACCCAAGTAGAAGATCCACTACTTATTGTCTTCTAAGCCATAAGGCCCACAGAGTCAAAGTTCATCATGGTTTTAATAAAAATATGAGTGAAATGGACAATAGCAATTGACTTTCACCTTTTAGATAGGATGATTGTCTTTTGCAAAATACTTTTTTTTACCAGATCTAACACTCACAAACGCAGCGGCCTGGGTGGGGTTCCTAACCCCCCAAAGTGGGCAGGAGGTCACTTACTATGTCTGCCATCCCCTATTTTTGTTTTCCGAGTTGCTTTCTGTCTGTGTCTTGGAATGGGATTACTTAGTTTTGTCCTACCCCTGGCCGGAGTCCTTGACTGGGGAGAGAAGCAGTCAAATGTGTAGGTAGAGTTTTGGGAGATGATATTTTTTGTCTTGTAAATCATCTCTCTGTTATACACTGTATAATTTCTTTCTACATATATTTATGATTTGTAAACATTTGAGTGTGTTCCTCCTAGTGGGGATCTGTGCTTGTGTCAGGATGAGACATTTAGGTGATATCTCAAACTAAGTACACTGATAGTGAGCTCTTGGGATCTATATCTGTTCCCTTTTCTTGGGTGCTTTAATTTTTATTTCTAGAACTTTTGACTATCCCATTTTCTTCGTCCTGGTGCTGATATGACCTAAATGTGTTGCAAGTGTCGTACAATCCTAAAAATCAAACAAACAAACAAACTCAGCTGCCACTGCAGGGTGGACAGGGGGGGGGGGGGGGGGCAGAAAGAATAATATCTACCCCAGTACCCCAGGGACTGACACATTTCATTTGCTTGTGAAGCAAGTGCTCTACAAACAGAACTATTGGAATCTCCTAGTTGTTAGAAAAAGATCCAAAGTAGTATGAAGCATTCATTCATGTGCTATGCTACTTTGAACTTAATAAGTGCCAACAATTCTCTCCTCATCAACAGACCGAGAACCAGATCGTATGACAATCTTATTTGAACTGAAACTTGGCAGATTGTCTAAATTGGACTCGGACATTACAATGACAACTTTACAATATCACTTATCTGCTCATTGTACTCACACTAGTATCTTGCCATTTTATCTTTAATGTACATCTGAAGCACGGAGACTTGAAGAAATCTAATTTTGTGTTATCGTCTTTGATTTACCAGGTTTCTTTCATGTCGCCCAATTGTCTCAGCTCATGTATGTTTACTATATATATATATTTTTTTTTTTTACTGTATATCGATATAAGGCACTTTTTCCCCTCCACAAGTAGGGTCATTCATAATGGAGGAATAGAATATCTTGTAACTTGTAAATTGAAATTTCAAATATTGAGGAAAAGTCTCTTCTTTCATTCCAATAAGTACTCCTTCAGTACCAGCCATTAGACTTACCCAGACCTTACCCTGGTTCCTGTAGTGTGAAACGGATAATATCAGTTGCTTGCTACCCTTTGGATAGGATGCTAGTATATCGCAAAGTACTTCCCACCAGATCTAACAGACCCAGCTACCCAATCTATGCTGGGTGGACAAAGGGTTCAGAAAAAATTCTTGACCACCTGGGATCGATCACGATCCCTTTTGCTTGTGAAGCGAGTACTCTACCAAATGAGCTATTGGGACCCCCAATTCATTCAATATTTAACATTTAATTCTTGCTGATTGATTTTTTTTTGTACCTTGTCTTTTAGCTGCTCCCATCTCATCAGTGCCTGTCATCATCAAGTCTCCAGTTAATAGAACAGCTGTGCAGGGGTCAACAGTTGTCTTCAACTGCGAATTGTCTCCATATCTCAGCGGTGAGGAGATGATCTGGATCAAGCACATCTTCATCAATGGCAGCTGGGGGGAGGGGAAAATACAGCCAAATGATTCTCACATAGCTGTTCTCAAGGTAGGCACTTTTTTCTTCTTACATCACTAACATATGACTCAGAGGTGATAGTGATAATGTTCCTGATAACTTGTGTGTATAGTGTCCTGTTGTCTCGCAATAAGGCTTTTTTATTCTCTCTGTTAGTGCACACAACGACTCAAAGATTTTCCCATTTCCCTTGTCCATATAGCAATGTTTTGATAAATGGTTTAAATTTGGAACGTGCTTTGTACTAGAACAGCCTCCTTCTCTGATAGCATCAAGCAATTAGTACTGTCTATTTCACTCTTAAGAAAAAGGGATAAAATTTGATGGGCCCAATGAGTCAATCAAGAACTTCTTATCTTTGTTCTTTTTATCAATATCTTTCTCAGCCTTGGAATTTGACCCACCAGCCCTTGATTCTAAATGACATCAAGTTGAAGGACCAGGGATTCTACACCTGTGGTGCAAGAAACAAATTTGGGAATGACTATCAGTCGGCCTGGCTCACTGTCTTGACAGGTGAGTTGGGAGAGACATTGTAGGTTCCCTTCAAGAGAGCACTGCTGTGTTCTGTAGAAGAATTGGTGCCAAAAAAATGTATACAATATATACTCACATAAAAAAAAAAGAAAAAAAAAAAAAAGAAAAAGAAAGAAAGAAGGGCTTCAAAATTTGTATTGATAATGTATATGCAAGTCCATTGTTTGAATTATATAATTTTGAGGCCGTTATCTTTTCGTTACTTCTTTTACCCAGGATTCGGGCAGCCCCATTCTGCTCTATACAATAAATTGTGGCAATGCACTTTAAACAATCTGCTATTTTACATATTATCTACAAATATACATGCACGCATGACACACACACACACACACACACACACACACACACACACACACACACATACATATTCACATATGAAGATACTTAAAGACATACATAGATAAAACATAGATACACACGCGCTTTTGTTTCA